>NC_135504.1:117362915-117662915 GCF_052857255.1 Amblyomma americanum
TAATTGCATATCAAATGTGCTCCGAATAAAGAAATGCGACAGTCAGGCGATTATTCACTTGTATTTTGCTCTTCCGGCAGGTGCATACATATACCTACTGGAAGTGATTAGCAGCACATGCTCTCGTTATACTAATTTATTCGCAATAAGCTTCAAAAAATTCTGCCCTACATTTATCTCCGAAGCAACGCAATGGACACGAGGAAAAAGGTCACACATATGTACTGTGCCTTTAAATTCGCAGTCACTTGATACCTTAAATAAAGGAGACTCTGCTTCGAATGCACCATGCTGCCTTATGATGCTTTTCGTAAGCGTCAGCAGAAGGTTTTTTTCATGTAGGTGCGGCTCACGAGATTTTGCGTGACTGACCGAAGACTTCGGCGAAGGAGGTAGGAGTATAGAATCCCTGGATGAGGCAAGCAGATTTCCGGGAGTTGCTACCTTATCTGGCTCCCCCAGTTGCCAAGGCTTGTGCTCGCGAAGCGTTTGTCGTTAGCTTAACTAGGAGGCTGCGCGCACTAATGCCGAGCTTGAGCTAGGCTGTGAAGCTCATCGTTCGGGGCTTATTTGGGTTCTTGTGTAAGTACGCGTACTTGTTTGCTAGGCCCAATGAGCCTGCAGTGTAAGTTCGAAGAGCCGCAGTTCTAAGACACAGGTAGTATGCGATGATTGGCTTCTGTTTTGACGGTTTTTGTATAACGTACAAGACTTGATAGCCGTGTTATTCACCAGTCTTGACAGAGCAGTGCAAAGAGGAGGTAGGCTATTACGCGGGACATAAGGGATGAACATTTGTAGCCGTGGACGAACTGCGGTCGGTCAGTGACGAAGTAATATAGTCATTTCAAAACTAAAAAGTTAATATTTAAACATAAAATTTTTCAAACGAGAAGTCTGTGTCGAACATTAACAAATAGCTTCTTCAAGTCAGTCAAAACTCGGGTTTAAGATATCTATGCTAGTGTCAAGGTAGGAGCTAAGGTCGTTAATAAATATTGCTAGTTTTGGTTATGCAAGATAGTTCATTTAGATAATTGTGCCCACTATGTTGAAATAAGTTCGTGTATTTCAATAATGTAATTAGGCTCTAAAAGGTTTCGTGTTCTATTTTCTTTGAAATGAACATGATGATCAATATCAGCCAGTAACTTTGACATGAAGGTAACTGAACAGTTTTTGGAACCTGAGTGATATTTGCCGTTTTCAATCGGCCCACACAACATTAGATGCAAGATACAGCTAAATAAATCGACGCAAGAAAACTTGAATTATTTGCAATGTTTCTTAGTGTTTTAGAATCATTGGCATTGATGCCTGCTGATGTCGTGAGCTTTAGAGATTCGACAAGCTTTCAAATGCCGTCAGTTTCAACTTTATTATGTGGCATTGTGTGATGGTTGGGAAAACTGGCATTAGCTATGTATTTGTCTGATTCTTTAGTTAATATTGCAGAGAAAAGAGTTTAGCAATTGCGCAACTTATCTTCAGGAACAGCGCAGTTATTCTGATCTGATGACGTTAAACGTTTTGAAGCTTTCGGCCTATGAATACTCCAGAACTGTTTTAGGCTTGAGTGAAGCATTGTGGCTAGAGGAGAAGAAAACACATTTATGTTTGGCTTGTGGCGATTCAAACATTACAGTGCGAAAGCACTACTTCCAAAGCTCAATCCGGTTCTCCGGTTTGTGTGAAGCTTGACCTTGAGGGCGACCTTGGACAAACCGTAAACAAACATTGTCATGACTGGAATTCGAATCCGCGGCGGCGCGACCTGATCAGCTTCGCTGGCCTCTGCACGAGAGCACTACGCTATCGCCGCAGCCGATCACACCTCGCGTTGTTGTTGTTGTTGTTGTTGTTAGCCTATTAAAAGTTGGCACATACCCACACTGGGGGATGGCGAAGAATCGGGTGACTATTCACCTGTATTCAGGTAATTAAAATGAAAAACACGAGGGAAAGCAACACCGGAGGATTCTTCCTCATGAAGGGAAAAGGGATTAAAGTTTTGAGTTCAAAATTATTTATAATAATAATAATAAACTGCAACGCACTCTCGCGGTGTGCATTGCACATCGTCGTCTTCATCCACTAATACTACTATCAAACAAATATTTGCGCTCTGAGCTATGTGGCGGTAGTTACAGAAAGATGTGAGCTGCATGTGTTGGCGTGGAAGAAGTTGTGGCAAAACTATTACACTAGAGCAACACGCGTTGGCGTTGACAACATGGCTGTAAAAAGGCGGCACTGGAGCACCGGCAGCCGGCGTACATTGGGCAAATTGGCACTGACGATGAAAAAGTTGAAGACACGCATAAGTGGCTCCCACAGTCATGCTTTCAGGTATGTGCAGGTGGTGCGCTCCTGCAAAACTCTTTCCTGTCGCACAATATTTTCTTTCTAGCAATGATAAACGGCCAGCCAATTTTTTCTGAGCATAACTTCGCTTTGAAAAAAAAGCTCTGCATGAGTTTAGTTTTTCGGTACTGCCGTTTTTTCTTTTGTTGAGGTTTATGAGAAACAAGTACAACCATGATGACAATCAGCGTTCGCTAACATCAAAAGTTGTTAGGTATGTGCCTGTTAGTTGCTGCTGCTCGTTTATAAAATATGACCAGTTTCATTCAAGAGAACGTTTCGTGATGTCTGCATGAGACCGAATATTAACCAAAGCAAGCTCGTCTATAACACTTTCATAATAACATCCTTCATACCACGTTGCTAAATCCCCACTGTTCACACAGACTGTTCATATCGAAATGCCACCTCGTGAAATTTCTCGCAAGGATGGAAGAGAAAAAGTCTATTCTAATAATTCGTATTTATAGCGGGGCGCAAATTTGACACGGTATAAAGGCAGATGATGTGCTTTTGTTTTACTATTATGCTTACATTTATTATGAAACAGTCAGTGATAATCACATTGCGCTATTTATATAACAGCTGAAGCTGTGTACATGAAGAGAAAAAGATGGTGCTGAAAAAGAAATGCTTTTACTAAATAGCCTGAAAATTTTGTCGTAGGGAATACCTTTACTCCAAACATCAAGAACAAGAGCATAATCAACATTGATAACAAGCTTAGATACTGCTGGCGAGTCCACTTCAATATGGCTCCAGAGTATATATGCCAATTCCACCGTCGTATTGTTATGAGTTATCATCGTAAGCTCAATTCCTTTGTTGCGCATGGAAAACAAACTATTACACAGCCTTCGCGCAGCACACTTGGACGTGCGAAAAAAAAAAGTAAAGCGCGCAAGAAATGCTAGCGAAAAAGAGGAGAAAAGTGCGACATGGTCGTTCCAGATCCCCGCGCGCCCGCACATGGCAATAATGGTGATGGTTATGGCTCTGTGTCTAATGGTATTCGCGGTGGCGGTAAAAACTGAAAACCGTTTACGGTGACCGCAATGCTTGCAGTGAATTAGGGGCAAGCGGCGATAGCGATGTGATTAACGCCGTTGACAACATGAATGAAAAATTTCAGTGCTTCCTTTATGTGTAATTTTCTTTCCTATTGAATGTTTGAAGCGGCGCTGAGACAATTCCAGAATTGATCGAGAACAGTGTTGTTCGGGTTTGTCGCAATACACCGCACCCGAATTCAGTGAATTCACATTGATAGAGAAAGCGAACTCGAACGCAGCAGAACCGAGGTCTCTCCTTGGATGTCGTGACACGTGCCTCCACGTTAGGATTTCTCCGGGATGTTCAACGAACATGAAATTCAACACTTCGTGCTTCCATGCTTTGGCAGATTTGGCGATAAAAAGCAAAAAAAAAGAATGAGAACCCATGGGGAAGCAAAAATCTGTCCGGTACAAACAAAAACGAAAACTACCTCGCTCATCATTATACTTAAATAGTCTAAATTTCATTGAATTAAGATGGGTGCGATGGCGCTTGGAGCTCGCAAAAAAAATCATAAATTATTTTTAGTAAGCGCCTGCTAAAGAACCTGTTATTTTCTGCATTATTTTTAAGATTCATCGAGTTTATCGAGTTTCACATTAAATTTTTTCATTCAAAAAGCAAGTCGGAACTAAAAAAGCGTCTAGTGAATGGAAGTAGTTTGATAAAAAACTTTTCGTATGCAATATGCGCTCCGAGTTGATTATTTCGATCTATTTACATTTACACAGCGCAGAATCCGAATATCGACTTAAGGGTAATTGGAGCACGTCATCTCATTATACGAATTTCGTCCCAATAATGTTCACAAAATTTGAGAAAGCAATTGCCTCCGTAGTACCGTGGCCATCTCCAGAGAGAAAAGGTGACAAAAAACATGCAGGTTTCCCGCTCCGAGCCATAAAATGAAGATGTGCTGCTGTGAGTGCTCCTTGCCGCCTTATGATGCTTTTTCATGAGCGTCGCAGAGGCCATTGGCATGCAGACGCTGCTCAGGATAACATGCAAACCTGATAGGCGGCTGTTCATGGGCAGAAAAAAGGGCGGATTTCCTTTATGAAGCAACTAGAGTTCCCGAAGTTGCCAAATTATCTGGCACCGCCACTTGGCAAAGTTTGTGCTCGTGAAGGATTCGTCGTTATCTGAAGTAGGACACCACGCGGGCTAATGCCGAGATTGCATGTTAAGTTTCTCCTACTTAGGCTTAGTCGAGTAAGTGCACGTGCATATTTACTATGTATATTGAGCCTGCAGAGTCAGGTCGAAGAGATAGTGTTCCAAAAAACAGGCATTTTTTAATGTTTAGCTTCTGCACTGCGGTTTTTGTTTTTATTAACAAAACTTGCTAGCCGCGTTCTCTGCGTGTCTTGACACAGCAGTGTAAAAGAGAGGTGTGCTTGTACATGTCAAACATCAAAACATTATGCTTGGAGAAGCGGCTGGCATTTGGCCTTCGTTCGCGTGGAGAAATAACGGGCTGCTTAAAAATAAAAGATATACTCATACTTTGTTATGAGTATCCAAATATATTGAATATTTATCAACATACTCATACTTTGTTATGAGTATCCAAATATATTGAATATTTATCAACTATGGCGCAGTATTACTAGCACTGTTGAAATGTTTAATTCAGGATGGCATTGAATATAATGCCGATTGAGCCAAGAGATAGAAATGTTTTAAACCTTTTTGTTATTTCGGCGATGTGACCGTATAACATATGTGAAAATTCTACGGTAAGAGTGCATCCGCTTGCCACAATAGAAAACTTCGCCTTGTTATATCTGAAATGAAAACATAATAAACTTTCCTCACTGCTTTCCGATTTGCACAGTACTGACGTATGAAGTCAGAAAAAAAGTAGATGGACCTCAGCAGTGGCTCAGTGGTTGAGCATCCGCCTCGCCTGTGGGAGGTGCGGGGTTCGATCCCCAGTGCCGCCGGGTACCCACAGGTGATACAATGGTAACAAGATTTCCCTTGGCCTGGTGCTAGGATATCAGGGGTGAATGCGTGGAAAATGGGCCTTTGACCCCATCTTGTGTTACCGAAAATACCTTGCGCCATGGCGCTCTTTGGCCATAGTAGATGAGGCAGCCGATGAGAAGGAGCGTATATCTAGCGCGCCATGCAAATACGCCTAATGGAAAAGAAGGATTACGATAAATGACCTTAAAAAAAGAAAGCTGACTTGTTTTTGTACGGCAGCTAACAGTTCCGGCCTACAGTTTGTTCCCGATCGGTGGGGAGTGTGTCTTGTCTTGTCGCCTGCCTCTGTACCAACTTTGCAGTTTTTGTTCTGCTTACATCTGCTGAGGCCACAGCTGATCGTGTACGCGTCAGAACAAACGGCGAAAGGCAGCCTTTCTTTTCATGAGGTGGGGGTGACTTCTGAATGTTCTCGGTCTTTTTTTTCATTTTTAATCGTATTTTTGGCAACCCACATTTGAGTAGGCTGCGTTTACGCCTGCTGGTATTTCTCCTTTGGAGGGGATAATAATGCGTTCGCGTCATATCTTCTGTGATATAACTGCAACGACTGCAAGACGATTTTATTCTTTGCCTGGCAAGCTTACCTAAACGATGCTCTGCTCTTTGCTTAACTTTTATTTGAATACGAGTCTCATTATATAATAAGCACAAATGCAGAGAACATTCAGCAGCTATAGTCGCAAAAAGGCAATGCACGCACTATAAAGCAGATCACTCGTGCCGCATAAATTTTCACGTAGAAACTCGCTCACGAAAGAAATTCCCTAGAAGTGGAAATTTTTTTCATTGTCCGCCTTCCTTTCGAGCTGTGCAATCGCTAGCAGAATGCAACTCACCAGCCTAAAAACGGCGTCATACTTACAGAAAATTAGGAAACAGAAGCTTCTGAACGATGCGTTGCTATACTTCTTTTGCTTATTAGCACCCTTCCTATTAATGGCCTACTCTTCCTGACTAACGAACCGCCCTTTGATATTTTTCACCCTCTCCCTGCGCCAGCGAAGAAGCCACGAAGACTAGCGAACGATAAAGTGGCATGAAGCACAGTAAGCGAGGACGCTGTCTTCCGAAGCCTGCCCAGCGTACATTGAAATCACGGAGGCGTTGGTTTTTTGCAAAGAAGTCGGCACCAGAGCCGTGCACGGCACACGGCTCAGGAGGAAATGCGGTCGTTAAACGGAACGATCTTCAGACACAGAATATGCGCACGCACTTGGAGCAGTTCGAATGCCACCAGAACGAACATTCGAGAAAATGTCAGCAATTTTCATGTTCTAGAAAGGAGAAAAGAAAACACCCGGCACAAAGACTACAGCGCGTAGTGTGGCAAGACGGCGGTACGTGCATGCTTCTCGATTAGCTCTCCATTTTCGAAGCCAGGTGAAAACATCGAAACTTCGAAAATTTGACGCATCCAGGTAGCGCACAAGGGGAGGTTTCGCAACGTCGCCGGCCTCGATTGGTGAGGAGCTCCCTGAGGCGGGCTCGTTCAAAAGAACACCCTCGAGAGCGTCTTCCCATTTCGCTCGCATGTTGAAAAGCGGAGCTGTGACGGCAGCGAGATCGGAGGGAAGTTACGCGCACGGCCAGAAGGAGGTAGCCTTGGTCTATCGGCTCGCATGGTCGAAGCATCAGCTCCGTCTTGCATTTTTGGAGTTCAATCCCGTTGACATTGTGAGGTGGCAAAAATGCGAAAACGATATCGCTGAAGACCTCTTGACCTTGGCGAGCACTTTCACGAATATTTTTGACATAGTCCTGAGATGTAGATGTTCTACTGGGTGCAAAAGTTTCCGGGATGCGAGTTCTAGGAAAAACGTTTAGTGCAGCTCCGCTCCGGTACTCGGTTGCCTGATATTGTGAAGAAACGAAGCAGTATTTAGGCCTTGAATGCCTTCATAGAATAGCAGGCGACTGGGTAGCAAGGTGGAGCTAAAATAAACGTTTTTTATCGAACTCTCTTCCCGGAAACTTTTGTCCCCAGTTGAACAAAGTGACGTAGTGATAAGTAAAAACTAGGCTCTGAAGATACAAATGTTGTTCCTTGCTCGGCAGGCCATTCTCTGTTTTAATTCTTTATCGTTAAAAGGCCCGTGTCGTGAAATTCTGTCTCCATCGTTCTTGAAGCCACAGGTGAAGTGCAGTTCGAAAAGAAACTCGCCATACTTAGAGTGTCGAGAGGGGGAGCGCAAACACTGAGCATCACCCCATGCTTTCTTCCCGCGTACTAAAATGTCAGCTTGTCGTAATTATGTATGAATGTCATCGTCGTCAACTAACATTCATGCGCTTATCACAACGAATGCAAAAACACGTGGCCACTTGCGCGAACACGAGCCGGAGGTTTTGCCCAAAAAACACAGCAGGAAAGTTCCATCTGACAAATATGTAGCAATCAGAAAGAGTGGGCGGTAGATTTGAACTATGCAATGACGGGGAAAGTGCGCCATCAGACCAGCATGAACCCAGTCATATCGAACGACTCGATCCGACGAGGACGCAGCAAGTCACATGAAAAGACGTAAGATTCGAAATAACAAAAAACTTACGTTCTCATTGGTGTGAATGACCTGAATTTAGCAGCACAGAGCTCTCAGAAAATCGAAACCCATACACCAAAAGATACCCCTCCTCATTAACTGCATTTATCGCCAGTGCGTTTTCGAACACATAAAGCCTCAACAAAAACTCTTCATTCCACACGACCATTTTTCCGCCGTAGAGTAGAGGATTTCCACCAACTACAGCGACCGTACTGTATTGCCAAAAGAAGAGGTTGGCTACTATCACCTTTAGAGTATTTTTGAGTTTAGAGATATTTTTAGTGCTCTACTGCACAGTTATAAAGACAGTCATGTGACATGGTTCTAGCCTGGTTCTACAGGTGATGGATCACAGGCTAGGTTATCAGGCTGGTTAACACGGGTTCATGGGTCCCACACTTACTCTGCAGGCCACATAATAATGATAGCTGAGATTGAAAGACGATATTGAAAAACGCCAGCTTAGCGAAATCAGTCCAGAGCTGGGCACTACGATTGTAGGATTTACGTTCGTTAGGGAAGTAGCCATACAAAAATGTCCTATGGTCGGCTATAGAATTTTGGCCCAAATGGCTATAAACCATTCCTATTTCTGTCTATAGCTGTAGATGCCGGCTGATATATTTTTCTATAGAGAGCTTAAGACAGTTGTATGGTTCCAAAGCAATAGCTTTAGTGGCATAGATTTTTAAATAGCTGGCAATAAGCAGACGCCCATAGGACGTTTTTGTATGGTTAAAACGTATAAATCAATATATATATATATATATATATATATATATATATATATATATATATATATATATATATATATATATATATATATATATATATATATATATATATATATATATATATATATATATATATATAAAGAATCGTTTCCTACCTCAGAAACTGTGGGAGCGAGAATGAAATGCAGGAGGGTTCTCTTACAAAGCGTTTTCACAAATCCATCGGCAAAACAAGTTGTTTTCCATCCCGGGTACTGTAATTATCTGGCGTATAAGCTCTCCTTAGTCACACGCATCGGCAAGACCGCTGCACATAACAAGCCGCACTTTCAGGTTACCATGAAACTTCCTTCGCTTCCTACGTATTTGTTGGCCATCTTGGCCAGAAGGGGAGACGCTTCGGGAGCATCTAATCCGGGCAAGTAAACTGCAGGCATTAGCTTGACGCTCTCTTCAGCGCATCTTGCATGCGATCCATAGATACCGGAAATTAGGCACCAGAGCAAGCGGCTCAGAAGTAGGTCACAGCGCCGCGTCACGCTAAGGCGTGCCTCATTCATCGCGAAAACAAAATGTTTATTTTCCCCCGGCACCTGATGCATCACACCTGTTCTGGCCTCTATTGTCAGGCATGCTAGTAGATAGTATCTTACGAGAGTGTCGTCACCCTTATATGCGGCTTTTATTCACCGCTAATTTCCTCCCAAATCATTTCACTGCCCATCTGTGCGGAGCTTTGACTCCGTTTTCTCCATTTATGGCGGCTCTTTACGGTTAAACTCTTTGCACACTAACATCGAATAGCAAACAGTTGCATGCGAAGAAAGAATTGGCAGTGGTTTAACGTAGTTAAACCTAGTAGACGTGGGAAAGCAGGCGTTCATTCTTCAATTGGAGGGAACATTAAAGCTGCGCCTTGATGATATGACGCGGTATCTTTCATATATGCAGAATTGGTCAGCTCCTACATAACAATCATAGATGACAGCGACTCCTCATACTACCACTAGCGCTGTGATGCCGTGGTTAAGACGTCCACCACTGCACTGGCAGGTGGTTGTTTCTGTCAAAGCACAAGCAAGAATTGCGCCACTAACGTGCCTCTTTCCGAGCACCCTCTAGCGCAGCTGGCGGGACGCTTCTCCGCGCTCACCCACGCTTACCCGAGTTACACTGGTAAGCTCAGGCAGTAACTCGGGCTGCTAGACAACGGAAGTAGATCGTATACGTACGTCGTACGTACAGCCGTCAGCACACTTAACAAGGACGCTTGATGGCGCGTCCCGCACTGATATCACAGCCGCTGAGCGTTGAGGCTGAGACCATGCCGCACGGTGTGTTTGCGGCAGTTGGAGGCAGGTCGTGGGTTGCTTACGCGCTAACATTGTCTCAGACCCAGGGGCGCTAATGTCAGTGGAAGACACGCGCTCGAGCGTTCTTGTTAAACCTTCTGACGGCGGTGCGGTGAGCGGTGAACGTACGCACGGCGACAAGATTCTTGGTCAGTGTTGTTGAGCGTAGGAGCTCTTTTGCACTAAAAACATTCTTTTCTTTTTGAGGCCCAGTTAAGGTCGCAAACATGGGAGCAAACTCTCAATATTCTTAGCAAACCCTGAAAGATTAGTGTTAAGATGCTCCGCACATGCGCGTGCTCTTTATACTAAATGCTGGCCCCGAAGACAGGTCGTTTTTCCCACTGCGTAATCGACCTTTTTTTTAGTTTGAAAACCTGCTGCGATAAATGTGAACCGGACACTAGAAGTCCAAGCGGGAGGGCACACTGAGCGCAGAGCCTTGATCTAGCGGGAAAAGCGTCGCAAAAATAGCCAGTCTGTCGTTTGGTCTTGGCCTTACATTGAAATCTTGTGGGATGAGTGCACACTGCCTTGCTTTAGTTGTTGTGTTTAGATCTGGTTCAAAAAACAATTGTGTTACCTATTTTCTCTACTGGCACTGTGGTGTTGTCTCTCCAGCGTGAAGCAAAAGTCTGAACAGGCCTAAGCATTTTATTTGGTCTTGGAACTGCAACCGTGCTTCTGCGTTTAATTTTTCTGTCTGGAAGGCACCCTGAACGACCCCAACAAGAAAATAAAAAGCGATCGGGTAGCAGCGTTGCATTTTAGAGGGCCGTAAGACTCCGTCCTTTTCGCAGCGCAAGTGTTCTAACAAGCAGTGCGCTTCTGCACACCGTAAAATGTCGCCGTGGAGTCCAGCTTGGTTCGAAGGCAGCATACTTACCTTCTCTAGCTTTCCTTTCTATCACACAGTCAGAGTTTAAGGCCATCAAAAAGTGTTCTGAACGTTAAACCACACAGAATACGTTCACTAACAACTCGGAGTGTCTTGCAAGCCTGAACTCGAGTCCCAAGAGGTCGTCGAAGCATATAAAACGAATCCGTCCGGAATAACTCCAACTCTGTACCAAATGACAGTAGTCGTATTCTGAAAGATCGCACACTGTCCTCCAACACAATCAAACAAGTTAGAACACGGCGCAGATACACTTAAGTGTTGTGTTGTGTTGGGTTTTATGTCACATAGGCAACGCCAAGTTCAAGGTAGATACACCTAGGAGTAATAACATTACCAGGCACCTCAATGATCAGAGACGCTTTCAGACTAATATTAATTCTCATGCGTCAAAAATGGTCATACCTAACAATGAAAATTCTTCGCGTTTTCCGCGCTGCAGGAAAAACGTAATTTAGTCTGGTCATATCAACGACATAGTCGTAACATATGCGCACACATGAGCCATAATTATTATACTACACAAAAAGTGCACCTCCCACAGTCCTCTAATGCACCCTTATTGGTGGCGGTATTTTGCAAGATTTTATAGCACATCTTCACTCTTTAACTAGCCACCTGGTTATTCCAGCCTTGCTTTCTCACCTGTCTTATACGCTAGCAAATTGTTAAAGATATATTCTCAGATCTCTTCCCGTCTCGCCAATGCCAGTTTTATTTTCAGCATCGAAAGCAAGGTTTTTGCAAAGATTACTCATTTAGCCGAGGGTTTGACGGCATACCGTCTGGTCAGGAATCATGGTGATGTGGAGAACTGGTCACTGGCCAAGGTCAATAAAGATTGAAAGACGTTTCGGCAGCACTACAGCTTCCTTGTTAACTATTAGGCACGAGTGAACAACGGAGCCGTAGTGCTCCGGAAACGTCTTTACATCTTTATTGACGTTGGTCAGTGACCAGTGCAACTCCTCACGGTTACTCATTTAATCGATTTCCCCCTCTGGGAAGGTGACCAACGGCAGCAGCGGTGGCGGCAGCGGCTATCGACGAGCAACTTTACAAACCTACCTTCGTGTTACAGTGTCAACGGATGGCAAGGTTTTCCGAGGGCTGACGTCACTGACAGTCTGCGGGAGTTATCTTCGTGGAAGCATCAAGTGGCCTACGCCCCCAACAAGCGGACTACAGCGCCTGTGCTGCCTACAAAAGCCCGTGTGCCCCGCAGCAACCCTTTCGCACGCTTGGCAGCAGCGGTGGCGGCAGCGGCTATCGACGAGCAACTTTACAAACCTACCTTCGTGTTACAGGTTGGTTTTGCTTCACTGTACTTTCTTCTGTCACTGCCGTTGCCGTTGCTGCCACCGCACTGTTTCTGTCTTTGTGTCGTGGAGCCGTACTGTACGCTCTTAGCTGATTCATAGTCATGGGAACTTTGCCTGATGATACGTGCCTTTCCTGTTATAAGTTTTTTCAAGAAGGGGAAGAAATGATGCAATGCGCTGAGTGTTGCCAGTATTACCATCTAGGCAAATGTGCGGGTGTTAGTGAGCAGGCGTATAAAAAGAAAAACATTGAGGCAAGAAAAACCTTGAGATGCTCGGTATGTCGATTATCAAAATCCCGCACCAATGAAAGACAGCTCTCAGGTTCTCCCTCCCCAATTTTGGCTTAGCACCTTGCTGAAATAAGCAAAGCCTTAGTCGCTCTTACAGCTAAGGTGGATGATTTATCATCCTTAAAACAAACTGTGACCAGCATTGAAGCGTCTGTGCAACACATGTCAGATACATATGATCAGCTGCTACTAACGTCTGAAAGGCATGAGAAAGAAATCGATGATATTCGCAAGAGGGTCGACGAAATTGAAAAGAAACAGGACGCAGAAGACATTGGAAAGTTGAAACTTGAATTGAATGATATGGAACGATACAGTCGTTGCCAAAATATGGAAATTCGAGGATTGTCCTTCTCAGCAAATGAAAACTTGCTGGAAAAAGTGAACGACCTTGCCAATCAGCTCGATTTGCCTTGCCTCACGGAGAGCGTTATTGAGGGATTACACCGTCTGTCCGCTCGACCAGACACTGTACCGCCTGTATTGATCAGGTTTGCGAAAAGATTGACGAAAACAAACTGGATGGCTAAGCGTGCAGGCCTCAAGGACGGTGTCTATTTTGTTGACAACCTGACTGTCTTGAATAAGAAACTGCTGTGGCTTTCAAAATCCGCCGCCAAAGAAAAAAGGTACGAATTTGTCTGGACAAAGGAAGGGAAGGTCTAGGTTCGAAAGGAAGCAGGGGCAAATGCCATCAGGATTGGGTGCGAGGAAGACTTGGCTAAGCTAGTGTAGTCTGATCTCGTATACGCACTTTATACGAAGATCCGCTTTTTGTCACCATGCCCTACTACAATAATAATACATTTAAAGACTTGCTCACTAATGCTAGCTACTCTGTAGATAAGTCTTTATCTATCTATCATTTAAACGCTCAGAGTTTGAAAAATAAAATGGAGCACAACGAAGGCGAAATAGAAACTTTATCGCACAAATTTGATTTCCTAGCGTTTACGGAAACTTGGTTTAGCTGTCAGGAGGATGTTATCCCCCTGGCAGGGTATGAAAACGTATCTCAGTTCAGGGTAAATAAACGAGGAGGGGGAGTATCCCTGTTCATAAAGAGGCGCCTGCATTTTGACGTACTGAACAACTATTCACTGGTGACTGACAATTTTGAAGTTGTTACCATCCGGTATTATAATATAGCTATAATGGTGGTGTATCGTCCCCCTCACAGTGATGTGGATGTGTTTTTCCAGTTTGTTGAACCTTTTTTGGAATTTACCAGTCAACAAAAAATGCACGTTGTATTACTAGGTGACCTGAATATTGATATCATGAATGTTAATCCAACAAAAATCAGATTAATGGAAATGATGTTATCTTATGGCTGTGACAACATCATTGATGCGCCCACTCGAATAAGTTGTCAATCGGAAACCTTACTCGATGTATGTTTCACAGATTTTTCCCCCTGCAATACCAATTCTGGTGTTTTTTCTTCGGGAAAAAGCCATCACCTTCCCTTTTTTGCACTTTTTTCATGTGCGAAGGTACCAGATATTTCTGTCTTTATATGCAAGACATTTGACCAAAAGAACATTGATAAATTTTGTTTACTTCTGTCTGAAACTGGCATGGATGAAGTATTAAAAACAGAAAACCCATCTGCCGCGTATAAGATCTTCCTTGAGAATACACTGGATGCGTTCGACAAAGCCTTTCCAGTTGTAGAAGTCAGGAAATGTAGGAAAGCAAGAAAAGAGTGGATCTCTGGTGACCTTCTGAAGCGTATTAAACAAAAAAATGCCTTATTTGCACGATTTCTTGACACACGCAATCAAGACGATTTTAAGAAATTTAAAAATTTTCGAAATAAACTAAACCTTGACTTAAAAAAGGCAAAGTCGCTTTTTTATCGCCTAAAGTTTTCATCAATGCAAAATACTAGATCACTGAGGCAAAGCATTAATAAACTCATTGGAAAGAAGCAGCACGCTCTTCCTTCGGAAATGCAAATCAATGCAGTAATGTATAGCGGTGTCTCTCTCGCCAATAAGCTGAATGCCCATTTTTTAAATGTAGGAAATTGTACTTCGTATAATCTTCCCTTAGCTGTAAAATCAGTCGATTCCTTTTTGGTCCCAGCTTGTGAACATTCAATATTTTTATCCCCCACTTCTGAATATGAAATTCTTTCCATTATAAACTCATTTCGTAATACATGCTCTCCTGGCCCAGACGGCATTACTGCACTCGCAATAAAAGCTGCTGCTAAGATTATTGCCCTTCCTCTTGCGCATATTTGTAATCAAATGCTTCTTATAGGAGAGTTCCCGGATAAAATGAAGTCTGCCCGTGTTACAGTAATTTTCAAAGGAGGCAACAAAAATGATCCCAATAACTACCGTCCGATATCTATACTGCCTTTGTTCTCCAAAGTTGCTGAGTGAGTGATCTTCACGAGGGTATACAAATTCCTGCATTCCAACAATATCATCTGCAAGGAGCAATACGGATTTCAGCCCGGAAAATCCACGCAGGCAGCTCTGCTCGAGATAAAAAACAGTCTGATTCATAAAATCGAACATAAGCTCTACACTGTCGGTGTCTTCCTTGACTTCTCCAAAGCCTTCGATTCCATCAAGCACGACATACTACTTCATAAGTTATACACGTATGGTATCCGCGGAACACCTCACAGGTTACTACAAAGCTATTTGTCAAATCGCACTCAGTTCACGCGACTAAATGATGCCATATCCGACGCAGAATTAATCAAATTTGGCGTTCCTCAAGGATCCATACTGGGGCCCCTTCTTTTTACACTATACATCAATGATATTGCAAACATTTTATCTTATTCTAGCATTGCTCTGTACGCTGATGACTCTAACGTTTTCTTTTCCGGTTCAGATCTTCGTGAACTGGAGCGTCGTTCAAATTCCTGGCTACATGAACTTATGTTGTGGCTTGCAGTGAACAGATTGGAATTGAATGTTAAGAAAACAAAGTTTATCATTTTCCGTCCCAAAAATAAGCCTATAGACTATCCCATCCAACTCCAGTTCAACAATACATTGATTGAATCCGTAAATTCTTGTAAATTCTTGGGCGTATTCTTTCGTAGTGACCTAGGCTGGGGTGACCATGTAAATCACGTCCGTTTGCGTGTAGCTCGATCTATTGGTGTGATAAATCGCATCAGGTACTTGTTGCCCATACAGGCTAAAAAGCAGTTGTATTTTGCCCTCATTCATTCACAACTGGTGTATTGCAATTTAATTTGGGGCACTTGCAACAAAACTGACACAGCCAGATTATTATCAATACAAAAAAGAGCTCTGCGCGCATGTTCTCCTAATCCTTCCTCAGGTGACTGCTTATTACAGTCCTTCAATGTTCTTCCATTCCCACTGTGCTATAAGCTTTCAGTTGCTGTTCATATTTATCATAAAATAAAGCAGGACATCACATCTTTCAGAAACAAGTATGTGAACAGAAACATACGCTATAGTCTGCGAGTCACTTCTTTTATTTCCAGTCGTGCCCGGACAAACTACGGCACCGAACACATTGATAACCAAATTTCTGCAGTTTGCAATGTGTATCCTTCCATAATTGACGAAGCTGTAACTTGTAAAACCACTTGTCATTTCAAAAAGAACATGAAGATGCTTTTTATGCGTACGACTGACCCATCAAATACTTGTGCTATGCAGTGTTTACAGTGATAGCCTCACTCCTGTCATATTTTCTATTGTGTTGCGAACTGTAGCGTTACTGGTCTTTTTCTTTTCTCTTTGTTATCCTATGTGCCTTCATTAACTTTCAACTACTGTGAAAATTGAACTAAAGAGCTTGTTGAGTTTTAATGAATGTAACCACCCTTCTGCCTTTGATGTGTGACCCGGGGTGAGGCCTCGTCAGGAAGAATGCCAGCAGCTTCTTCCTTTTGTCTCATCTCGTGGGCATGTACTGTGCATACAAGTTCATGTCTGAATAAAATGATTGATTGATTGATTGATTGATTGATTGATTGAAGTTATATATTAAAATATAACACAAAAATATACAACAAAAAATTTTGCTGTCTCATGCCTGCTACGCGTGCTTAACACCACAGCACGAATGCATGTGCCGCTTCTGGTTCTTTGGTCGTGTACACGCTGCAACGCTTGTCACGAAAAAAAAAGCTAGAAAGTTGACTCTAATGCATGCTGCATTAATCCGTAGATTAATGTAAATCCGTAGATTAATTTGTGGAATAATGTACGGAAGGAATTCATGCGAGCTGTGCCGTGTGCCGCCAGATATCGGACACATAGGGAGTACAGCGAGCAAGATAACATATAAATATACTTTTATGCACTGGTTTTGTTGCTTCAGTAGTCAACACTCGTGTGGTAACAACCGTGACAAAGCGCCTGCGTTGTCAGCTTGGAGTGAATTGCTGTTCTTGGTGTCACTGCTGGGATCATTTGTTTGCCTCAAAAATCTTCTTCTCTATCGTTGTCACGTGCTTCAGGAGAAGATTGTCAGGAGGAGTAAAAGAAGGATAAGGCCATCATTGACACAGCAAAAATTTAATGCACATAACGAGACCTCCTAACATGCAAGAACTATCGCACACGAAGGAACAAACTATTACACTACTAGCACCCGCGAGCGTAGCACCCACGAGCATCTGCAAGCGCAGCTACGAGGGAGGCCATAAAATTAACTGCCGTTTAACTGCTACTGAACTTGGTCACAGAGCGAAAGGCGTGGTGTATGGGGCAACTAGGCGCGGCTTGGCCTCTGTAACGCAGAGTGTGTTCCGCACACTCGATAGGCAGCGCGCCCACCCTGCCACCCTAGCAGGTGGCAGTTTAATTAATGGTTCATCGGGATGGGTTGGTCACCCAATGAACGCTGCGGCCTTTTCGACCGCCGAATTGAAAGGTCAAGTTCAAGTGGTGCGGCACCATGGTAGACCACATATATTAAGGTATATAGCCACACTTGACCTGGGGCTCACTTGAAGATCAAGTGGCAACGCACCACGAAATCGGCTTTACCTAGCGTAGTGAAGCACTCGCTTCAAAACGCGGGACCGAGAACTAAACAGGACGCATAACAAAGAAAGGCACTCTGAGCGTTCGGAAAGAATAAATAGCCGTGTTTTTTTTCTGTAAACTGCAACGCACAATTTCAGTTTCTGGAATTTCAGCTCCAAAATAATAGAAACAAATTGAGTTAAAATACCACTTTCCTTACGCGTGCTTGACCTGCAATCGTGCCCGACCTGCCCGTCATAGCGTTCCAGTATGTCATGGGAGCAGATGTCAACGACGTGAATGCTTCTGCTGAAATATCTGCTCGGATAAATGTCGCTGTAACGGCTGGGCCTGTTGGCTGCTGCTAGAGATGCGGCAGAAGGCAGAAGGTAAGAGGACCGGTGCAAAGCTGACCGAGCCTCTTGCTGTCAGGATTTTCTAAGGCCCGGACGAAAACACCCAGTGCGGGAGGGGGACGAGTGTTTTTGCATTCGTGGTGTTCAATCCCATACACTTCACTTTTGTGTACACGCTTCAAAACCCTTCGCTTCGTCTTCACTTATTATGTGGCAGAGGGCAAATAAATAAATGTTTGATCGTAAGACGTTTTTCCGGAATAGCAACCTGGGTCTTACCAGCCCTAGCGGTGGCTGTGTTTAAAACAGCCGTCTCCTGAGACAGTGGCACATCACTTAACCGGTTCACCACTGCGCCAGCAGCGTTATGAGGACTCCCAGGGATCTATGAATGTGATGTAGAGTATGACCCATTCCGCATATGCTCGCATCAACACATTAGTGCTATCGCGTCATACCATTAAGGCTGAGCTAAAATGTCCTCTACCATTTTTTTGCCGTAATTCCCCTTCTGCCCTTGATGTAAGTAGGATCTATATTGTGGAGGGCGAGAGTTAACAGGAACTGTCTTTCTCATCTTCGGTTACTATCCGATTTCTCCATCGTACCCGGGAGCTTGGTATCCTGAGTCTGTCAAGAAGCTTTGCTCCAGTTGTACTGGATACGAGTCTGAATACTTCACTTCTGTGTGCCCTAACTCCTCCACCGCGTTGTGAATACCGAGCCTCATGAGGGGGCTTCGGGTGTGCATGGGAACTCCGAAGGCTTGTTTCCCGGCGTTCCTGGTAACTGCACTCAGCTTCAGAAGATCTCTCTTTTTGTCTTTTTGAGAGAGAGAAGTAGCGTCACTTACGTGATTCTGTATACGGCGAAGACCTGGAATTGTCTGAAGGCATGGTTTTTTTCATTCTGTGCCTTCTGCTACTAACGCGGAAGATAATCCTAGTCAGTTGTTCAACTGTTTCTTTAGTTTTTATAAGGCGAAGCTGTTACCTTTGTTCGCCTTTATTTCAAGGCAAAAAATTCAGATTTTTAGCACTTCATAGCGGATAGTCCCCTATCGAGACTTCACATTCATCCCAAAGGTTAGATTCTTGACTCTAGTGAAGAGCAATAAAACATTTTTGCAGCCCAGGTCGGGTTGAAGCACTCGTCACACCCCTCTAGGTCCTTTGTGGCCTCATTCTGAGCCCTGGTCATAGACTGCAGAGTTCTGGTTTGCTTTATGGCTTATGGAGTTCAAGGTCCCAAAGTGACATCTCCCACATTCTCAGACAAAATTTTTGAAATTTGGCAAATTGTAAGATTTTGGAATGAAAGGTATTATAGGCAACGGTCCATTCTTCTCATATGTAGCGAAATATTTCTTTTAAATTTTTACCACCGGTTGCATCGAACACTTAAGAGTGGCATAGAAAACCAATGGTTAACGCTTTTGATGGTAGCAAAAACGCCAATAGAAAAAAACTGGAGACTGCCGTCGGGTGATCTGCGCATCAATATAGTGCAGTCATATATTATTATATCAAAAAGTTGCGTTCATAAATGCTTTCAGCTCAAAAATGCTTTTGTCCATTCTTGTTGGATATGCTCAGGCTATGAGGGACGCAGTAGTGAGGGGCTCCGGAAATTTTGACCGCCTGGAGTTCTTTAACGTGCACTGACATCGCACAGTACCCTGACCTCTATAAATTTTCCTCCATCGAAATTCGAATGCGGCGGGTGGGATTGAACTCGCGTCTTCTGGGTCACAGCCGAGCGCCATAACCACTGATCTATCGCGTCGGCCTCCTGCGGAGTTCTTACGATGCACGGAGTAGTAATATCGTTTATATCCAAGCCTTGTTGAATACCTCACATTTCGTGCTATTCTTCTGGTAAATTAATGAAGGCAGGGTTCAACAACTGGAGTGAGAGCACTACTGCTTGTGGGGTTCCTCTTTTTCCAAGCCTATACTTGATCGAAGTTAAGCTGCCCGCCTTTATTACTGCGATTCTGTTTCTGAGAAAGTTCTGATTGAAGTTGAAGGTTCGCCGACCATTGAGAATTCGTTCTAGAGCGTCTGTTTTGCTTGCAATGGCAACATGTTCGAACACGCCTTTAAGGTCTACTGTGAGGAGTGATCTGACTTCCTGCCTGCTTCGGTGTTTCAGTTCTTCTTTCTGAATTTGTGCAATAACTTCATGGGGAACAACTGTCCCTTAAAATCACGGATACATTTGGGAACAGGCTCTTTATTTAGGCACCAAGAAACTTTGGTCTTAATCATCGTCTCGAAGAGTTTCCCTGGGCAAGTCGGAAGAGAAATAGATGAAAGATTGTCCTCATTAACAGGGTTCATGTGTTTGGGATTAAACCAAACTTCAGCCATCTTTCGGCTGTCTGGAACTTGTCCCATTTTCCAGTATGAATTAAAAATTAAAAACTTGATTAGTTCAGCATCCCCGTAGAAATAAATATGCCGACTGCAAAGCCTAAGTTCAATTTAACCGTGCTTCGCGTATTTTATGCTACTTCGCCCGTTTCAGCAGTATCCTAAGCCTCAAAATTTGAAATCTCGACAAAGCAGGCATGTTTGATTAAAATGTGCTGCTCGGTGTGAGTCATAGTGCTGTAGGTGCGGTAATGAAGACTTCAAACCGTCATTAAAAAAACAGCATTAATACGGTAGCTGCACCCATGTAACTTTGGTCGCTCTGGTCAGGTGTATGTCGAAAAACATGAGTGCCCTCCAAACTTAATTAACAAGGAGTGGGATAGACACGAGCGTCCATTCGAGCACGCCGCATTGCACCCAAGTTATTCTGATGACGTCATCGACGTTAGGCTTTTCCATGTCCCGTCTCTCTCCGCTGAGTTCTGTCGCTTAGGTGACCGCGTGCATGCTTTCCCAATTTCATTATTACTGTCGCCAAAATAATTCGTTCGATGCGCCACCTGTCGACATTCCTTCGAAACGAAATTCATCTACGAGCGGCGTCATGGTATGCAACAGTATTCTACTACTGCCTCTGTTGCGTTGCGATTTCATCTATCGCATCCCCTACGGAAGTCCTGCCGATGAAGCACCAGTGAAGTGTTCTTATCAACACAGTTGGTGTTTCTATCCATACGAATAACTGTTAACGAATACTGCCATCCGCGAAGCATTAGCCGGCGATCCAGGTCCCTGGACTTGGCACCGGTAACAATGCTCATGAATGGGGGCCGAGTGCTGCTTGAAGCAAAGCGGGTGAAATGTGACTGCGTAGCTTTCAAGGGCAATGTCGTTGCAGGTGCTAGCTCAGCAGTTCACTCAGCAGGCCTTTCATTTATTTCACACCACGGCGAACAAAGAAATTTTTCGTTATTCTGCAGAGTGTTCCGCAAGTGCTTGCGTGCACAGTTGCGTTCACAGTTAGCCGGACCAGATGGTACCACATTTAAATGGAACACAGAGGCTGTTATTTCTAGTAGAACGGTGCCTTGCGGACCACGACTGATCCTAATAGACATGACCAGTGACTAATTGCACAACAAAACCTTTATGCCGCCGACGAAAAGGAAAATTAAATGTACTTGGCTTCAGAGGAAATGAGAAAGAATGAGCAGTCACCAGGCGAATTTCTTGCTGGGGGCGAAACCGGCACTGCATTGTTGTGACAAGGGGTACTTCATCGATGTGCGATAAATTCAGGCGATTCTTTGTACCTGCAGTTAAATTAGATGGCGTCTAAAATTTCAAACGGATCTGAAATTATGCTTCAGAAGAAACACAACTATAGTGGGCCGAATTAAACTGTAGAAAAAAGTGATTTCTCCGTGAAAGAAGCAGCTTTGAATGCCTGATGCAAGTCCATAACATGCCTTCAAATGGGATTCGAAAGCAAATGGCGCTACCCCAAAATAGAAAAAAAACTGCCTTCATAATAAAAGTGCCAGGTGCAAAATATACAAAAAAGTCGATATGGCCCTCCATATAAACTCATGAACAGAACTCGAGGCAGTGATAGCCGAGTGTAACGATTCTTCAATTTTTCTCCGTTCAGTCACGGCACAATACCTACCATGTGTTTCTTGAGGCGGCTGCTCCGTAGCCTATTTTCTTTTCCGTTGTTTCACGAGCCTTTTGGCAGGCAACACGATACGAAGTCAACCGTTTCTGAAGGAAATTTTAGCGCAGCATAGAGGCCACTGTTTTGCGTTTCTCGAAAGACCTCATTGCCATTCACCCACTGCTCTTTGAGATAACTTCCTGATGGAGATGCAAGAAACGACAGCGGGCTACTGTTAGTATTGTGCATTTTATGTCGAAATCTACTCCAGTTGGTGTAAGGTAAATGAATGGTGCTTCCAGATAAGACTACACTCCGCTCACTATGCCTTGCTTGACGACAAGGAACTGAGGAGCGTGAAATGGCCTTACTGAAGGATTTCATGGTGACCCTATCGTCAATTTGTTTATTTAAAATCTCATGAACACATTTGCGCATTCCAACCGGCTTCTAAAGGTCAGTGGCATGTGTTGACAAATTCAAAATTACAATATTCTTATTGCGCTTAACGTTTGAAAGCACTCCGGGTCGGGCGCTATCTGTTTACTTGTTTTTGTCTCGTCAGACAGAATATTTATTTTGGGTTAGAGGCGTCACCGAATATTCGCAGCGGCCAACAATACTTCCGAATTTGTTTCCAGATTTATTCCTTCGATATTTCTGAATTAATTTCCGATGCTTCTGATGCCATGGCTGATATGCACGAAGCAATGGCAGTTATCAGGCTGTTTATCAAGGGCTGTGTTGTCAAATCGCAGAGAGAGAAAGGAACTGGAAATGTAAATTATGTGCTAAGCACGGGGATAAAGAAACGCTTAGGCTGGAATGGACTGCCACTATCCTCTGTTACTATTGCGCCAGAAAGCAATTTCTGTTCAAAGGGAAGCATTAAAAATACGGCTACGTAGCTTGAGAAAAATGCGCCGCGCACTTTTTGATTTTGTGGAAGTAACAGAGCACATTTATTTATTGCGTGGGAACATGCGCTTCCATTGCATTCAGCCTGCAGATATATAATGAGACAGGTAAACAGAGTTTGCTTTTAATGGGTGAAATCTAACGAAAGCAGATAATGACATTTAGTCCGCTCGATCTTTTGCTGGAATCTAGATTAAAATGAAGATATGGACAAGTTAGCACGTTCATCGCTTAGCCGGTCCCTTTTAATGGCACAGGACACCAACCCATTAAAACATAGTTTGGACTAAGATGAATTCAGGCACTCATGAAACATACTTGTCTGCAATATGTAAGTACTAGCAATGATTTCTGCGTTTTCTTGTAATTCCATTTTGGTTGGTGTGATCTAGAATTCGTGTTCCGGATGTTCCGGAGTGCTGCTAGTGACTTCTGAAGCACATTTAACCTGACATCTATTCTCGATGATTAGGTAACGCATTTGTTTTCACGAAGGCTCTGTAGGCAAAGACGGCTGTGTAGATCACGTTCTAGGAGAAATATATATATATATATATATATATATATATATATATATATATATATATATATAGATATATATATATATATATATATATATATATATATATATATATATATATATATATATATATATATATATATATATATATATATATATATGTTACGAACGTAGGTTGCGTTGGCTCCGCAGAATAAAGATTTAAGAGAAGTGGGCACTTCTACAAAGACACTTTTATTTATCAACGTTTCGACCGCGGTGCGGTCTTCTTCAGGACTGTCCTGAAGAAGACCGCACCGCGGTCGAAACGTTGATAAATAAAAGTGTCTTTGTAGAAGTGCCCACTTCTCTTAAATATATATATATATATATATATATATATATATATATATATATATATATATATATATATATATATATATATATATATATATATTTAAGAGAAGTGGGCACTTCTACAAAGACACTTTTATTATGCTGAACTTTGTCAGAATTGATTTGTATTTTTTTGAGAGGCGCACAATTCTTTCATCCTTTCTTTTCGACCAATGTGTGTTCCTGTGCCAAAGTGATGACTCACCTTGTGACTCTCTCCTGTTTTTCGTCACAGGCAGCAATAAGCTTTACAAAAATTGTTTCAAAGAAGGAAAGGAGCCATTGGTATGTGATACCGACCCTACTCTTCATTTTGGTAATCTTTAATATAAAGTATTTGTTGCTTTCTTTAGAACAGCGCTCCTGTGCCTTGAGCAGCGCATAGCGTACGCATTTACTTAATCTTTAGCTAAAAACGCAATTGTTTTCTTTTAATGCAAGGTAGGTGCTTTATGATGGACATTATTCAAAACATTCCAAAGCAGCTTCTATGATGATTGTGAATTTTTATGGCTGAAGGGCTGCTACGGCCAAAGAGCGCCATGGAGCAAGGTATTTTTCGTCTTCTCAAGGTGGGGTCAAAGACCCCCTTTCCAAGCATTTTAAACTAAAGAATCCCGCCGCCATACCAGGGGGAAGGTTAATTGTACCATTGTATCACCGCTGGGTACGCTGCGCTAATGGGGATCGAACCCCGCATCTCCCGCATGCGGGACGGATGCTCATACCACTAGGCCACCGCTGCGGGCCAAGTGCAGTTTATATACACGCTAAGAAGCACTTCTGTTTGTCATTTAAGACACTCAGAGGAATTATATATATATATATATATATATATATATATATATATATATATATATATATATATATATATATATATATATATATATATATATATATATATATATATATATATATATATATATATATATATATATATATATATTACAATACTGCCGCTAGCAGAAGGGCATAAAAAATTATTTCTTTTACGCCTACAAGTACACGTGTGAGTGACACAAATCACGAAGAAAGAACATAATTCATCAAAATACAAGCGACAAATTAATAGAAGCATACAATAGAAAACAACGTAGTATATAATGACAACTGTGCACGTCATAGTCATAACCAAAAAACAGAAAGTTTAAAGAAGCAATTGCATTTCAATTCTACTTTTTGAGAGTGCAACCTAGAATAGAATCGCGAACAAACATTAGAAGATCTTAATAATCTTTTGTGATTAACTCTAACAGTGAAACAAACCCGGATAATGAATTTGTTGTTGTTAATGATGGGCTAAGTTCATTCTATTCTCTGATTACGCGAGGAAAAAATGGGTACCTGAGAGTGTTGTTATAGAAAGAATACTCAGCGTATGCTCGTGTTGATACCGTGTTTTTCTAGCTTGCGAATATGAAATGTACTGGGTGGTATCCATTTTATACTGACAATGCAGAATTTGAAAAAGGAACTTAAGTCGAGCTTGTTTTGCACTCGTCAATAGTGTGTCAAGGCCCGAACAAGCTAAGAGACGCGAGGGTGAGTCAGTAGGACGGTATTTGCTGTGAATGAACCTTACGGCTTTTCTTTGTACGCCTTCAAGTTTAGCTATGTTAGTTGCTGTGTAAGGAAGCCAAACTGTGTTAGCGTATTCTAAAATAGGTCTCACAAATGTTTTGTACGCCAGAAGCTTAATATTTAGTGGAGCGAGCTTTAGGCGTCTTTTTAGATAAAATAGCTTTTGCAGTGCAGTAGCTGTAATATTAGTTATGTGTGTTTCCCATTTGAGGTTAGATGTAAATGTTATGCCTAAGTATTTATGTTGATCGACCTTCGAAAGAGGCATGTTATTAACGGTATAGGTGAAGTGAGATGGCTGTTGTTTTCTTGTTATTTTCATTGACACTGATTTATTTACATTAATAGACATTTGCCACTTGGAGCACCACTCGGCTAGCGTGTTAAGAGAACCAGAAAGAGCAAAATGGTCGTCATGGCTGTTATTTCTTTATATATCACACAGTCATCAGCAAAGAGTTTAATTTTGCACCCTATAATATTGGTTATATCATTAATAAATATAATAAATAGCAGTGGCCCAAGAACTGGGCCTTGTGGTACTCCAGATATGACAGGTACAATATCAGATGGCGTATGATCGAACAAAACAAGCTGAGAGCGGTTTGCTAAAAAATGTGTAATCCAAGTGGAAACTTCTCCCTTCCCAATAGCTTGTTCTAGTTTTGCGATGAGCTTGACGGGACTTACGCAATCAAAGGCTTTAGAAAAATCAAGTAATATCATGTCAATTTGCAGTTACAGCATATATATATATATATATATATATATATATATATATATATATATATATATATATATATATATATATATTTATATATATATGCTGCAACTGCAAGTCACTAGCTGAGCAAGATAAACGAATACGTGACAGCTTACGAGATGCCGATAAGCTCTGATGTCCACAAGGCAGACCCGCAGATGAAGTCCTATAGCAGCTAGTTTTGGTAAAGTCGATGTGTAAAAAAGAATAATTACTGGTAAAGACTGTTCCTATTTTAACAAAAGAATAATGAAGCTCTCTGTACATGTTTCGAGTACATTTCATGCAGAAGAGGCAGGTCGTCATAGGACAGACATTACAGACCCTGAATCAACAATTTCTTTTTGGAACTTCTCATTTTGTTTCGCAATCTTTCTGTTTTTTGAGAAACAATTACGCTACGCATTTCATGTGGCCAGTGACGACGTGGGAGCACGGCTGATTGGTGGCGCATTGACTTCAATGAGCCCTCGCGCTTAATAGATGAAAGAGATCAGAGTGCTACTTCTATTAGCGTCACTGCAGGGTTATTGATCACAGAGATATCATATGGAGGCTTCGGCCATGAAGACGATCCATTGTTACCGGAATTGGATGCAGGAAGGCGAAAGAGAATTCGAGATTGCATCCGCAAATTAGGGAACACGCCTTCCCCAAACACACTCCTTACGAAGAAAGCGTGTTTCGCCTCTTTGGCTTTTAATGTATTTCCCTTCGTCTTTTCGGCTTTTGCACACTTGTTTAATGTTATTCCGTGAGTGTTTACGACTCCTGGGTCCTGCGCTGTTGAGATGTATTTGCACGTCGGCTAAATAAAATACGTGACGTTTGTAGCACCAAGTACTAGCGAAAGAAAACTATCTCGGCCGGTTGCATTGATGCACTTTCGACCACTTCTTATCGCCTTATCATTAAACCACCAGGTAAGAAAATAGAGAAGCCTTGTTTGCGGCCGACGAGACATTATGCAAGTACCATTAGTATATTCTTGTAATAAGGAGAACACGCACATTGTGAACCAAGAAAGAAGAGTGCAAAGCTCCTGAAATTACGACGCCGATGAGTCACCAGTTTCCAGTAATGGAAGGTGCGTTACCGTAATTGTACAGTGAGAATAGTACTCCGAGCAAAGAATGCTTATCATTCATTCCTAATGCTTATTATTAAAAAACAAAACACCCTTTTATAGATATTTTAAATGGCTTTTTTTGTACCACTCACATCTCTAATGTTGACCAATCAGTGCCTCAGCACTGGCGGCTTGCGATACGGTCGCTGTCGCTGTAAGCGCTATGCTAAAGGTCTGTATCGTGCTTGTGTCAAAGCTAGGGTCTGCGTTTCTTTCACTGCATACTTTATGCCTTGCCTGACTTGACCGTGTGCTCATTCCGTGAAACTTGCTCGGCATGCGCCCTGCAGCTATGCAGCCTATCCGCATGGGATACGCTCTTTTCAAACATAAGCTCGTTGCCTACACTCCCGCTGATCGCAATGCCTCTATATTTCGCCCAGCGCTCGAGAAGGAAAGACCACTTTGACTTGCCTGCAAAAATTTCACGCTCAAACTGTGTGTTACGACGTAAGAACAGGAGTCAGCACTCCAGAACCTTCAGTGGTGTAGTCTAGGTGTAGCAAGAAATGGTTGGTTGGTTTATGGGGTTTAACGTCCCAAAGCGTCTCAGGCTACGAGAGACGCCGTAGTGAAGGACTCCGGAAATTTCGACCACCCGGGGTTCTTTAACGTGCACTGACAACGCACAGCACACGGGCCTCTAGAATTTCGCCTCCATTGAAATTCGACCGCCGAGGCCGGGATCGAACCCGCGTCTTACGGGCCGGCAGCCGAGCGCCATAACCACTCAGCCACCGAGGCGGCTCTGTAGCAAGAAATACACCGATACTTTTTCTGCCTATTTGCATGAGAGTCATACGAGATAGCAAGACGCACATGTCTTACAATGAACCGAAATTCGCCTCATGATAATGAAAATAACGGAACTGAATCATTATGGTAATACAAACAGAGCCACGCACAGGCGCTGCGTAGTTTTTTTTTCTATTATGATGGGAGTGGTTTATTAGAGCATGGTGAAATTGAGGCAAAATCACTTTTTCCCTCCAGTGGTCACAGAGCGTAGAGAATACTGTCACACGGTGCAGTATGTATCAATGTTGCTAGTATAAGGGGCAAATAAAAAGTATGGACAAGTACGCTTGCAGTTTAAAACAGAAAGAAATGGAGCGGACAACTCGCTTTGGGATGTATGCAAGCAACAATAGTAACGAGCTCTTAGATAATGGCAGGAGGAGGCCTGGTCCACGGCTATCACCAAATTGTGGACGGGCTGCGAATGCTTCGTGCCTTTCTTTTTTGGTGGCGTTTCTGGGTGGTGACAACTCTGCATAATTGCGCTTTACAACGCGGCAAAACAAGGCCTGATCCGCCAGCTCCCTTCGGATGTGGATGAGCATGCAGATAACTTAATGAACTACGACTTTATATTATGATTGTTCCTTATAGTTGAGATAGCTCCTAACGACTACTAAGGAGTCAGTAACGGGTAAGCGTCTTTACGGCGCGCCGTTTTTGGGTGTAATCAAAGAAAGTAGCAAACCACGACGGGACGGAGGCAGAAACACGCACACACACAGGAACACGCACACACACGAACGCTTCTGTGTGTGTGCGTGTTTCTGCCTCGTGTTCCGTCGTGGTTTGCGCAAAGTTTTCTTGATTGTGTCGCTTCACCGACTGGCCCACCCAAATGCACTATTAAATTTTTGGGCCTAATCGTGCCACTGACGCAACATCGGCAGCCGCGCCGTTGAGGATGGCGGCTTCAGGAACCATACACATTGTAAGCTTGGTATTCTGGTAGAGGGAAAAGTGCATCGGTGAAACCATGGCCATTGATTCCTTCATGTTAAATCGGATGCTCTAGAGCGAAAAGGAACAAATTTATTGAAGCCTCAAAATTAGCACTAATTGCTGATATATCAAATCCGCAGATGATAGAGGGAAAATTGAGGGAGGGAGAGATTTTGTCGTCCTTTTTTTTCTTTAAACCTTCATTCATTCGGGAGCGGAGCTTACAGCATGATTGAGAGGATTTTTTTTATTGAGATACAGTTACGACTTTTCTCCGCAACTGTTTTAATCATTTCCGTTTGTGCGTTTACTACCAGTTGTATGATAGTGAACCTAAAAAGTAACTTATAAGTGGCCGTTAAAGTTCTGATTAAAATACACTATTTTACTGACAATACCTTCATATCAGCCGTGGAGTTGTCCAGAGCTACACGATCTGTCAGCATGGAAAGAAAACTTTTGCCCCCCTAGTAGCTACAAGGTGGCCGCCCACTTCGAAATGTACAGAATAGAAGAGCATTCTGTGGTCATTCATTTTTTTCTGACGCAATTCATGTTAATCGACGATAAAACAAGCAGTAAAGGCTCACAAGGAGGTGTACAAGCTCCTCAGTAAGTTTAAGAATGAAGTTGCAGTATTGGCTGATGAAATACAGCACTGACATTGACGCTGAAAATGGAGCGGGCAGGTGGCCGCGTGTCAACCGGAAGAAATTGGTGCTTAAATATTTAGGCATTATTGAAGTTCTAGAGCACCTACTTAAGACGAGCTCTGTGCATTGCTGAAAAACAAAACAGGTAAAAATGCTTCTTTATGTCGTGTGTTTTCAGATTATAAATTTTAGTTCTTTTTTGACGGCCCTATACAGGAAACCTCTTCAGCGATCTCGTGTGGGTAATCACTGTGGCTCTTCGACGACACGTTTTCTCAGCACAATTTCGTGCTGGATAATATCGGCATTGAGTCTGCCAGAGTACCCCCGCATTTCAAACTTCAATCATTTCTGCTAGTCGTGAATGAGGCACCTAGTTTTAGGGCGACATTACTCAATTTCGCACACAATCAAGGAACGTTTCCTAAAGATATGACACTATTTTTGACGGTAAAGTTGACGTGTGTAAACTCAATGCCAAATTCTAGAAGCTCTCAGAACAAAACAACAAGCCTTGAGAGGCTCGTGCTTGTGCTCGCCGCTATAATTCGCAAAAGTGCGATTGCAAATTGGCCGACGAATATGAGATTTTAGGAACAAACTAACGTCGTGTAAAATCGTCCACCTGAACCAGTGACGCGAGCTGTAGCTTTTGTGACACTAGGCTGTCTATCCCAGACAACAAGTTTTCAAGTTGATGCTTTTTCGGTTTATCACTTGCTTTTTTGCCCGACAAGACACGTTCCAAGTATGCGGATCTCTGCAGCGTACTATATACGGAAATATCATTGGTTCATTTTATTTCTTTTTCACCCGACCACGAAGTCTGAAATACTGCTTCGTGAACGAAGTCCAAGGCCATCGAGATATGCCCTACTCTGTACGTTTACGCCATCTAGAGTTCCGCCCTATCATAATCATCGACCTTCAAACTTCCCCTTTTTTTTCTTCGACGCGAGTTTAACCATATTAAAAATATCTTCATATCTGTATTTTCTTTTGCTGGCAGCGTGGTTTCTCCAGTTGCCCTGCTCCGTCGATATCCGTCTGGATTCTTTCTTATTAGCCCCTAAAACTTCATCACCTAACATTTCTCTAACCTCTTGTCGCCCGTATTCTACCCCTTCATTTCACTCTGACCCGCCGCGGTGGCTCAGTAGTTACGGTGCTCGGCTGCTTACCCTAAAGACATAGACTCGACCCCGGCCGTGGCGGCGGAATTTCTATGAAGGCGAAATTCTAGAGGTCCGTGTACTGTACGATGCCAGTGAACTTTGAAGAACCCCAGGTGGTCGAAATTATCCGCAGCCCTTCACTACGGCGTCCCTCTTAGCCTGAGTCACTTTGGGACGTTAAACCCTCATAAACCAAAACCATTTCACTTTGGTGATGTGGTATCACTCTCTTTCTTTTATGCTGTTCATTCCGTCTAACATCTCATAGGGGATATTTTTGGAACTTTGAAGTCTTTTGGAACAAATAAGGTGGTTATGCTCCCGCTCTCTATGAACGTAAAATATATTGTCATATACAGATGAAGAGCAATATTCGTTTTATTGACATTTTTCTGGGGTTTAACGCACTGTATTGCAATGCAAATAAATCTGCACTATTCCTCCATTACTAATACGGAATCTCATATTGATACCGAGGGTTATGCAAGTCACATATGTGAGCCACATGAAACTTATGCGCAGTAAATGCGGAAAAACCGAGATGTCCAGCTCAGAATACATACAGACCCTGTACGACGTCGTGCAGAACACACTAGAGCCACCTGGAAATCTGACAAAAATCTTTAAGAAAAATCACGGAAAGCATACACATTTTTGAACGTTTTCTATACGTCATATAGGCTATCTATTACACTCTTTTATTATACGTGGCTCATAGAGAAGTATTTCAGTAACCGCAGCGGTGGCCAAGTGGTTGAGCATCCGCCTCGCATGCGAGAGGTGCAGGGTTCGATCCCCAGTGCCGCCGGGTACCCACCGGTGATACAATGGGTACAAGCTTTCCCCCTGGTCTGGTGCTCGGCTTATTTAGGGTGAAATGCTTAGAAAACGGGTCTTTGACCCCACCTTGAGAAAAAGAAAAATACCTTGTGTCATGGCGCTCTTTGGCCTTAGATGCCTTTGCGCCATAAAAATCCATCATCAAGTATTTCAGTAGAAATTACTGGCCAACTATTTGCAAATAAACTTTTTAAGGCCCCAGTTTGTGTACAATATGAAAATTTATGAAGTGAAGGCAAGTGATCTCTACGAAGAGATAATTCTATAATCTGTCATTAAATGTTCATACTTCAGGGTATTGTTAGGTACTTATAATTGAGGAGTGCTTTTCTACCTGGAGCCAGGCAGGAAAGAGGATAAGACAATGGCGGCCGATACGCGGTAGCGCAAGTGCAACGTCATCGTTTTCCAAGATCAGCTATGCGCTAATTGGCAATACTAGGTGGCAGTTTTTTTCCTCCTTGCGGAAAAGAACACTTCATGGTGGCCGGCACAACTGCAAGGCATTCTTTTTTCTAGTCAGAGTAATTACTTCCGGCGCTTGACTGAGTGCAGCAAGCTTGGGCTATTACTCTCTCAGGGCTGTCATTTTGTTGCGCAAGGAGAGTTCTAAGGCCAATGTTGCTGACGTCGGTGTTTACTTCGGTGCCGGCCTCTTTGCAGAAGTGCGTAAGAACAGTTGTTTGAAGGCTCTGGCGGAGCATAGAAAAAGCCGTCTGTTGCTGACTGGTCCGGATGAAGGTATTATTCCTCGTGAGTGGCGTGAACGGCCCCGAGCTCTCGGAGAATACAGCAATAAACCACCAACATTATAAGCAGAGACTGAGGAAGCGCTGGCCAGCTTTCTTGTCAGTAGGAACACGAAAAACCACTACGCCGAAAGCCTTGTCTGGGTCCGGCCGCAATCATTCAGATCTTCAGAACTGACATCATGACCCAGAAATTTGATGTGTTGTTAGGCAAAATGGTATTTCTGAGGTATTGGCGTAAGATCAGTCGAGCTTTGAAGACAGCCAGAAGTCGCTGAAGATGCTGCTCAAACGTTTAAAAAAAACGGTGAACTCGTGACAGCTTTACTACTTGAGGTCTGTGAGGACAATATCCATTATCCGCTGAAACGTAGCCGGGCCAGAGTAGAAGCGAAAAGGGAAAACTCTGAATTCATAGAGGCCATATAGAGAGCAAAAAAACCGTTTTACGCACTCCCGTTCGTCTACTGGAATTTTCCAATAACCACTCCTCAAGTAGTTGCAAATAGTCCAGTGAGTCATCAATGCGCTGCAAATGGTAGGAGTTTTTTTGTCAATTTGTTCAATTTTCGATAGTCTGCACATAACCGGAATGAGACGTTCTTCTTAATAAGGCGCACATGGGAAGGCCAGAGGTTTTGGGCACGTTTAACAACACCATCGTCAACCATCTCCTGAACCCGCGTTTGGATCACTACCCGTTCTTCAGCGGAAACACGCTGAGGGCACTGTCGTTTAGGGCGAGTGTCATCATAGGTGATCATGCGGTATTCTGTGATGGCCGTTAGGCGAACCTACAAGGATGAAACGAAGCAAGGCTTGAATTCCAGCAGCAGTTGCTCAAAGTTCTGTCGTTTCCGCTGGCAGTTGTTGTTGGTGTTTTCAAGTGGAGGTTCTTCAGTGCCCACAGGGCCGTGAGCAAAAACATATTGGAACATCTGCAACATGCTTGACAGAAGCGATAGCAGGTCCTGTGAAAAGGTGCCGGTGATCATTAGGAAAACTACTGCCAAGGATCGCAGACCGGCCACTACGAAGCGTCAGTAAGAGCGAGTGGCGCAGATGCCTTGCCTCAGCGGTATTGAATGGTTAGCTTCTGCGACTGCTTCGCCGCCGTGGAAGTCCTCACAGGTGATTTTAAACGAAACATTGCTCCATGACGGCAACGTGACGCTGCCTGTAGAAACGTAAAGTGCGACACTGCGATGGCAGGAGCTGTAGAGTTTGGCGGCTTTGCCGGCCTAAAGGTAACGATCCGTTGGCGGAAGTCGATAACTGAACCGCCCTCTCGCAGAGTGCTTGCCGAAAATGAGACCACGGGAATAGCCACACATAACGATGCAACTTACGACGAACGAAGATGCGGGTTGAAGGTGATTAAGGTTCAAAAGTGACTCAGGCTATAAGGGATGCTGTGCTATTAGAGATGGCACAGTACACGGGCCACTAGAATTTCGCCTTCGAAATCGAAATGCGACCACCGCGGTCGGCATCGAACCCGCGTCTTTCGGGTCAGCAGCCGAGCGCCGTAGCCACTGTGCCACCGCGACGGGTAACGAAGATGCGTTAATCTTAAAGCGAGCCGTGCATGTGCCCTTTGTGATAACGTAATGACGACCGGCAATACAAAGATACACCACTGACCAAAGGGTTAAAACTTTTTTCAGAAGAGTTGCCGTTTTTCCAGTCTAAATCGAATAGCCGCTCTGGTGTACCCTTACGCACTCACAATGTGGCCATTAAGAATAACTGGGATGTCCAAAGAAACTCGGTTGTCTGATCCGCATGAGGGTCCGTCAGTTCTCGGTTAGAACGTAGCGGTGGCAACCACAGGCCTTAAGCGCAGCGACTTCCAGTTACCTCGACCCCGAAGCTCGGTGATCTCAGTTTTCCACGAGAAGCCTGGGTGATCGCCCTTGTGTCGCTCGCAAGAAGGAAGCTGGGGTCGAGGGAGAGCGCCTTGGGCAAGATGACGCCGAATCATGCGGCGTACGGGATGGAATCCGCTTTTTTTGCGAGGAAGTCTTCGATCCTGCTGGATTTTTAGCAAAACCGGCGTCTCGGCTAATCTGCGCGAGAACCATGCAGGCCGAGGCGTCGATAAGAACGACTGCAGTAGAGATGGCTGGGTTCTCTTCTGTGAAAGCAGAGGCGCCGGCTGCCATGTGTGCATCAGATGTCGGCTTGCGTAGGGGTACTTAAAGATTGTCGAATTACTGCACGGTTTGCACCGAGGGCGGCGGGACATAAGGCAGTGAGTGAATTGAAGGCAGCAAAGCGGGAGCCGCATGGATCGCAACTTTGCCATAAGTTGGACGTTGGTAGTCTCTCGGCAGAGTTGGTGTGTCGATGGCAGGAAAGAAACCCTGAAACTCCTCCTGCACCATATCGCGAACCAGAGCTGAAGTCGAACCAGCGCAGGCTGCGAAGGTCCGGAAAAGATGGTGAAGCTCTTCATGCACGGCAGTGCGAATCAATTCCCGCAAATCATCAGAATGGTTCCCTACGGCACCGAACGATTCGGTGACTGCAGCAGTATGCAGTGGCAGGATTATGGGGCGCAACGCTGCTGGAGGACCTTTCCCATATCCCTCCCTGCTCCGCCTAACTAGCTCATTACGTGCTCGCTAATTGCTAATGTCGCTGCTTTCTGTTCTAGCAAATATACTCTCGCTTGAAGAGGAATCGTAGTTACGCCGTAAAGAATGGGGAAATTTTTTAACCAGCTATTAAAGTTTAAACGGAAGAACCCAACGACATTAAACCGCCTCCTATTGTCGGCATATGTTTCGCCACTACTGCTCGTGTTCAATATTTGACCTTCACAGTGGTAAGGAATTTTTTTTCACAGTTGGATATTCAAACACGAAAGACGCTGTATACTAATTTTTCATGAGTCGATATACCGAAATGCATAGTCTGGAATTGCAGAAACAGCCCATGAGCGCATCCTGGACCTCATTACGTTAGAGGGATATATCGCGGTGTCCAATGCAAGACTGCGTACTGGCCCCATATATGGAGGGTTTAACGGATGCGGTATCCGCCAGCATCTTTTTGGCAAAACCTCTCCAGATACGCACACTGATAAGTGGGAAGCCCTCGTGCTTAGTTTCGCGAGACCGAGCGGCACTTTCTTTTGCTCACAGTTTTCCTCAAACGACCTCTGGTATTTCTGATCGCAGAGAGCAATGTCCTTAACTTCTTTTTTCACAGAGCTCTTTAATTCGTCGCGAATAGCTGCTTATTCTAGCCAGGCTGCTCTGGAGTTCCATCATTGCAGCCCTTTGTCATTTACACGCTATGAGCAAGTAGCGCAACCAAGAATGCGATAAAGAATGCTGCCGCACGATTGCCTTTGTTTGTGTTAGAAGCCTTCTTTGTCAACGGGTGTGTTCGCCGCCTACGTGGAACGCTTTTTATGGAATGTCGATTGAATTCTCTGCTGCAACCACCGACGCTTTTAGTGCGTTCCGGTTCTTCTTCAGAACGATTGAGAGCTTCTTGCGACAACACGTTAAGGCTGCCAAAAAGTTTCTTCATTTTAGGACCCCAATTTAAGTCCACATTGTCCAACTTTTCAAGACAGCCTTCAAATAATGTCGGAATTGGCAAAGTTTATGTGTGTGTTCCCTGTGCGTATTCAATAGTCGGGATGAAAAGAAGAAAATAGCATAGGCAGAAGATTCTGAGCACAGCTAGTTAAGGGAATCATTAGCGAATCATGCCACAATCTCACTCGTTTTCTCTTTTTTTGCAGTTAAAAGCTTAGCTATTGCAATCTCATGCCGTCATGTTATTAAGGAAAACGGCCTAAGTAAATTGGCTCTCTCTAGTGTGTCTAAATTTAGCATGGCGCAATATATATCACACATATACTGATCCTTAGATATAGCAAGAATGTTCTTTCTATAGACTCTTTCTGTTACGGCAAGATTCACTCACTAGTGTGTGCATCACATCTGGATGCAGAGATTCTTTACGTATGTCGGACACGGAGAATAAGATATGTAACCACATATATATAGATAGACGCCTGGAAAATTTCCATAGTTCTTCCTCACAAACAAAGCAACCAAGCACGTCAACCAAATAATACGAGGTTAGTTCAGCAGCAGAAACGGTACGCCGTACACAGGAGGCACACCACGAAACGGGTCACACAAGTTGTTGTTGTTGTTGTTGTTGTTGTTGTTGTTGTTGTTGTTGTTGTTGTTGTTGTTGTTGTTGTTGTTGTTGTTGTTGTTGTTGTTGTTGTTGTTGTTGTTGTTGTTGTTGTTGTTGTTGTTGTTGTTGTTGTTGTTGTTGTTGTTGTTGTTGTTGTTGTTGTTGTTGTTGTTGTTGTTGTTGTTGTTGTTGTTGTTGTTGTTGTTGTTGTTGTTGTTGTTGTTGTTGTTGTTGTTGTTGTTGTTGTTGTTGTTGTTGTTGTTGTTGTTGTTGTTGTTGTTGTTGTTGTTGTTGTTGTTGTTGTTGTTGTTGTTGTTGTTGTTGTTGTTGTTGTTGTTGTTGTTGTTGTTGTTGTTGTTGTTGTTGTTGTTGTTGTTGTTGTTGTTGTTGTTGTTGTTGTTGTTGTTGTTGTTGTTGTTGTTGTTGTTGTTGTTGTTGTTGTTGTTGTTGTTGTTGTTGTTGTTGTTGTTGTTGTTGTTGTTGTTGTTGTTGTTGTTGTTGTTGTTGTTGTTGTTGTTGTTGTTGTTGTTGTTGTTGTTGTTGTTGTTGTTGTTGTTGTTGTTGTTGTTGTTGTTGTTGTTGTTGTTGTTGTTGTTGTTGTTGTTGTTGTTGTTGTTGTTGTTGTTGTTGTTGTTGTTGTTGTTGTTGTTGTTGTTGTTGTTGTTGTTGTTGTTGTTGTTGTTGTTGTTGTTGACCTCACACAAGCACTAGCGGCAGCGTCTTCATCTTCGTCGACTGTCCAGCGACACAACAACGTCGTCTTCGCTTGGCACCTGCGTAACGTAACACTATGTCTTACCCTTGACACAAGCATATTCGACTGGCGCCCACACGACGTGTTGAAGGAACACCTTGTGTAACGTTTCATAAACGGCTCTCATAATTTAGTATGTTTCCGTACGTTAGTATGAAATGCATTTGGAGCATGCGCACTCTATACGAACTATGCGGCCAGCACATATGGAAATATCGACACGCCTGCCGGCTATGTTAGACGTCATGCATATTAGGTAAATATGACGCAGAAAGCATACAAAGATGATTCTTATGTCACACAAAATAGACATGAAAAGCATGTGAGTTTGCAATAATATACACTCATAATGAGTATATAATCGCATGAACTCTTATGCCCCTTTTTACTGGTCGTTTCTGTTGAGCAGAAAGCCATATTAAGAATACTCTGAAGCAATAACAGGTTCGTACCAATACAAGAAAGAACCGTGTAGGCTATCGCGTAGTCAAGAGCTGTTGATTGCATCAAATTCACTTTAAGAAAGGCGTAGCAGATTTTACTATGCTCATTGATGATGGTGGGCGTACTGGAGTATTGGCAAGGTCATCCGGCTTCTGAAAATGCTGGCTTCTTTCCCCTTCCCACGTGTTGGGTATATCATACTGGGCGCAGCCTAGTTAACCTCCCTCCCTCTCCGTCTTTCTCTCTCTCTGGCTTCTTTGTCGATTTGCATTCTTCTCCCTGTGCTGCGAGAATGTCCTCGCCGGTTGTTTTCGGTACTTCGCCTGGTATAGCTATCATCCCTTTCTCCGCCTTCTGGATGGGGCTTATCGTATTCCTCGCCACTTTTAGTTTGTCTGCAATGTTTGCGTGTCGCCAAGGCCAGCCGCTTATCTTGATCGCGGAGTGCAGTGCCCGCACCATCCGTTGCTGTTTTCATTGCTTGCTGCCGGCTCTCTTCGTGCCTATGCGACGCGTGCAATCGCCTGGCTGCACTTTTCATCTTTGTATGTCGCTACGTAAGGCTACCATTAAAGACGCACGTGATCATTTCTATCTCTTGACTCATACGGCTCTATTGCCCGACCAAGGAGGTAGCACTACTCCCGCTAATCAGTTACAAGCGCAGAAGGAGAGATATCAGATGATGTAGACAACAACTTAGGGCACGCATAGTGAGAGTCTACCAATCAGAACACGTAGCCCAAGAGGCTGCGATGATGGCCGCATTATTTATGACATCGAGAAGCGATGAGCCACTGTGCTGGCTTGAATCCTGCTCACTATATTGAGATGATGAGTTTTCATCTGGACATCATTAGGACGGAAAATGTCGGAAATCTTAAGCTTTCGGGGAAGTTACGAACGCATGCTAGCCAGATTTTTGCTCAGAAAGGTTCCAAAATAATTTTATTTTTAAAAAGAACATGAATTTCGACGACCTCCTTTCACCTTCTATTCGATGTCGCCAGTGTGCAAACCGCAGCACTTCCATCCTGTTGAAGCAAAACAATCATTCCGTACTGGCACACTAACTCTGTAATATACAGCAGTATTTTTTGTCTCCCAGAGGTAGCTACACTCCCAAATATTTACCTCCAGTTAAAAATATATACCTAGATCCTTACTTGCTTTTTCTCTTAGTCTTAAAGCAGCAGATGCTGCTACCTTGACGCTGGAATGTTCTTGTGCTTCCTTTTGTAGCGATAGCTACATTACTGTAGCATTTCGAGCCTTTAGCCTGGCGGCGCCATGGCGGTGGCGGTGCCGCAACCCCTTGGGTGTGTGGCCACGCTGTCACGTGGTTGGTCACGTGGTGCGCAGCAGCTGCCGGCGGCGCGATGCCGTCGATGGTCACCTGGCTGGTCAAGTGACCAACCACGCGACTGGTCACATGGTGCGGAGCAGATGCTGCTGCCGGCGGCGCGGCGCCGGCGAAATCTAGCTGCAACAGCTGTGCGCATGCGCCGTGTCAAGTGCGACGAAGATGAAGGAACGCTGAGCGAAACGGAGCGGAAAAAGACTGACTTTCAATTAAACTGAGCAAGTTCGATTCGACCAGCTGTAGGTATCGCGTCACTCCATGTTTAACAAGAGCTAAACCACCGGCAATTTTTTAAAGTGACCACGGCTTTAATCCGACTATCCAAGCAACCGGGCATATCGTGCTTAGGTACGAACAACAATCTCCCGTTAACCTAATTTCTAGCCGTTCTTGAGTAGCATCCGCCTTCTTTCATCTGTGATTCCCCTTGTTCTTTTCCACACTTTCGTATGTGTTTTCCGATTATCGTACTCTCCCTTATTTAGCATCAAGCTACACGCTTGGCAAGCATTGTGTAGCGACTGATCGTTCGAAAACCGCGTATGCAATGTTATTCCAGTGTAGAACTATACGATATAATCCCCACTCCTTGCGGTAGTTTAATTGCATAGGCTATAGAACTGCCTATATAATCTTGCAGAGTTAAGAAAGAAACGAAGAACTTCACTAAACTGCTCCCAAGTAACGAAATGCATGTCATGTAACAAAAATGAAAAGTGGTAGTGGGGGAACGGAAAAGGCGCAGTATCTGTCTCATATGTCCTTGGACACCTGAACCGCGCCGCAAGTGAAGGGATACAGGAGCGACTAAGAGAAGAAAGGAAGAAAGGAATGCCGTAGTGGAGGGCTGCGGAATAATTTCGACCACCTGGGGATCTTGAACGTGCACTGACATCGCACAGCACACGGGCGCCTTCGCGTCTTGCCTCCATAAAAACGCAGCCGCCGTGGTAGGGTTCGAACCCAGGTACTCTGGATTAGTATACATGTCATGTTTTCAAAACCACTTTTTGCTTTTCTGTAATATGTATATATTACGGCACTTTTTGCTGCACGAGTGTTTCTGTATTACCTTTCGAGCCAAATGTCACGATTGTTAAAGCCGCTACATTGCTTTTCTTGTCTGAAATCATATTTTTTTTATGGAAATATAGAGGACGTTCAAAATTAGACTCAAATTGATGAAAATCAATATCATGATGAGTAAAACATGAAAGCTGCTCTAGCTCATATCCTATGTCACTTAGGAAAAGCTAAGTGAGGATTTAATGACTGTCATTAACCTCTTAATTTACAAAATGCAGGTAATAAACTCTACATCCACGGGCCTTAGGTTTCAGCGTTACTCGTGCGTGATTTGAGGATTCTACGAAACTGAACAGCCTAGAAATGTGGCCGCCTCTATGTTTCCACTATTAGCGTGCATGCCAGGTGCAGTGTCTACGAATTTTAAATCTGATCTTTGTGCTTGTAAATGATGTATGTAAGCCTGATGGCATAACCTGCGTCCATAAATATCTTACAGGAATTGCCCGTCATATGCTTAAAAAAGGCATAATTTTGAACAAAATTTATTTTCATTGCTAAAAAACAGCAGTCCCCAGTCAAAACGCACTACAGGATTCTAAGACAGAAAATTTTTGTAGTCTGTAGTCTTGTCGTATTTTGGGCATGTCTTGTGTAGTCTGTCTTGTCTTTTGTAGTCCTGTCTTCTGTAGTCTGTCTTGTCTTTTATTGTCTGGCTTCTGTAGTTTGTCCTCTCTTTTGTAGTCTGTCGACTTCTGTAGTCTGTCTTGTCTTCTGTAGTTTGCCTTGTCTTCTGTAGTGTGTCTTGTGTAGTGCTCGTACACTGTGTAACAGTCGTTACTGTGTCACTTGTCAATTAACACAGGATTTGTGTTCTGGAGTAGGCAATGCACAAAAATGCACAGCTTGTTAATGGTCGCCTGTCAATTAACACAGCTTTGTGCATTCCAGAGTAATTCGTGCACAAAACCACTGGAATTGAAATGAAAATGATCAATATTTATTTACTGTTTCGTGCTTTTTATTAGCTTGCTGATGCATGCTGTCCAGCGTTGTCCTGGCCGCAGGTTCCTAGATACATCGCCCATGAGCCAAGAAAAATGGTTTTTGTCTTGGCTGAAGAAAAGAAAAAATAGTGATCACCGCTGCTACCTGCGCAAAAAAAATGTGAAAGCGTTGACGCCTCCTCGACACTGGTCGCCTTTCAAATTTGGCGCCATGGTTGTTTTCTCGTTGACTTGATTGGTTATCAATCAACTCTTATTTTACCCTCATTTCATCCCAGCAACGATTTCGAGTTTTCAAATTTTCCTCCACGGATCGTTCCTGCCCACTCACTGAATACCCGCCCAGTCTAATGACCCGTTCATTGACTTTCGCTTCTCAATAATTACCTAATTGCCTCTAATTTATCATTCTTTTTCCTATCTCCTGGTTAAGTATAGGACACTTATCACTGGTCACGTGATTGCTCATTTCGAGTTTTCAAACTTGGCGCCAAGCTTTGGCTTTGTCCATAGTTCCAATTTTTCAAACTTGGCACTACGCTGTAGCTCCACCTACTTTCAGCGTTTTCAAAATTCGCGGCACTTTTTCTCTGGCCCAGCCACTTTTTGGACATTTTTGGCTGTAAATAATAATCTGATTATAAAATTTTCTTTTCGACCAGCATCCTCACATCATCCTCTGCCAATTACACAACCAATCGTATGACGCTATCTCTTCTGAGTGGCCCACAACTGCTGCGGACACGATCCCGGCAACATAGCCTAGTAAACTTCTCACTTTATTCAAAATGTTGTAATACTGAACAAGGCTTATGACTGGCCAAGTTGGTACTGACTCACCTTAAAACCAGCCAGAACACACAAGAAGACATGAGCTCAAGAGGCGGGACTAACAAAAATTTAATTGAAGATTTCGATTATTTGATTTGTGAGGGTTTAACGTCCCAAAGTGACTCAGGCTATGAGGGACGCCGTAGCGGAGGGCTCCAGAAATTTCGACCACCTGGGGTTCTTTAGCGTGCACTGACAACGCACAGTACACGGGCCTCTAAAATTTCGCCTCCATTGAAATTTGACTGGCGCGGCCAAGATCGAACCTGCGTCTTTTGGGACAGCAGCCGAGCGCCATAAGCACTCAGCCACCGCGGCAGCATCATTGATGGAAAGCCGCAAAAGAAGACCCGCGAAGAGATACAAGCACACAATAACCCAACGCAGTGAAAGGGAGAAGCGCAATCAAAGGTGACTGGCATACTAATTAATCATCTAAAAAAGCAAATTCCTTACGGTGAAGGTTTACCGATGGCTTAGCCACACGTGTCCTTAGCCTTACCGATGTAGTAAGCCTCAACTATCTACCGACAGATTTATCCCTTCCATAAACAACTGATGTGTCGTGGAAATTAGGCGTGCAAAGAGACAGGTCATCCTCAGATTTGCATTCACAAGATTGAGAATGCAGTGCCAGATTAGAATTTGCCTTCCCCCAATAGAGCGAAAGTGCTCAGTCAGGTGCAAATTCAGATATCTGCGTTTCTGCCCATATTAGTTGCAGCCATAAGGCAGTGGAACGCAATAAACTCCATTAGTTTTGCAAGTGGTGAACCTTTTTGTGACACTCTCCATTGTGGACAAGTACCCAGTTTTATCAAGCCTTTTTAATGGCGGCGCAAAGGCCTCCTGTCTTGCACTTCGCTGTTAAGACAACAGAAGCATTACGCTTTCCCGCGACTTTCTTGAGACTGTGAAATACTGTGGAGGTAAGGTGTATCAGCATCATCGGAGTATGTGCTCCTTACCCTCCAGCGAGTGAAAACATACTATGAGAGGCTGTTGAGATAGGCAAGTGGGAACCCAGCTGCTTGGAAACCTGCTACAAGAATGCGTCCTCAGTAGTGATAGCATGACTTATGTAAAGCTGATGTAAAGCTTATGTAAAGCTGATGTCATACACACGATTGCACACCCATCAAGTGTTTCCATCTTTACTGACCTTAACCAGCGACAAATACACCTCTTCACCATCCTTCCCCAGCAACGAGTGGTCCGACTCGTAGCTAAAAAGAGCCTTCCCCGATCTTTACCTGTAGCCCCGAAAAACATATTCGTCCACAAAGCGCAGTTCTGCATCAAGGAACTGCTAACGGTTCTGCTTAGACAATTCTGATGTAAAAGACAGGCCTTGACCACATGCCTTAAAGACTCCTAAAACAACTTGTGCCAACTTATCTGAGCCTTCTATGTCCAGAAAAATTAGATTGTCATGAACATAACGAAATGCTACTATGCCAAGGTCTGGGCGCTCTAATGCCTTATCGACTTTAAGACAAAAAAATGTTTCTGAGCAAAAGTACGACCTGCGTGTAAATACCGCCCTGCCAACTGAAAAATGCGGATTTGCAGTAAAAGGACAATAGCCCCATGAAGCCAGCAACCAAAATCACGTAATCATGTGTAAAAGCATGTTCATTGTTCACCCTGATGCAGTTTGCACATGCCTTAGAGGTCTATCATGTGACAATGAATAGTGCAGGCCCTCCATTTCGATGCTCACTGCAGAGCACATGCCCAGGTTGCTGTCTGTCTACAAGAAACTAGAACTCCACAGAACTCCACTTTTGTGAGTTGGCAAGGCGGTATTTACATCAGAAATTAGGCATATGCAGAGGGTCCCAGGTTGCATTGTTCCTCCGTGACATTCTTCTGTCCAGAGTCGATACCACATCAAAACCCTGTTTGGAAGACCTCGGCATAGTAGCATTTCGTTATGTTGATAGCTACCTAATTTTTTTGCACAAGGAGGGCTCAGATAAGTTGGCACAAGACGTTTTAGAAATCTTTAGGCATGTGGTCAAAGCCTATCTTTTATGTCTGAATTTCACTAAGCATAACCGTTTGTAGCTTCTTGACTTAGACCTGCGCTTTGCGTACGACCACATATGTTGGCGCCACAGCCCAAGATCAGGAAGCATCTTAGCTACGAGTTGAACCACTCGAGGCTGGTTAAGGACAGGTTGGCAATAGCATGCATCACGACCGCTATATGGAAGTCATTACATCACAGTGTTTAGAATGCATTCTCGGAGCAGGTTTCCAAGCCAATGGCACCTGGATTCCCACTTGCTCATCTCACGCACCTATCAGAGTGTGTTTTTACTCTCTCGAGGGAACGGAACACCATTCGCAGGATGCTGACGTAGTTGAGCAGCACAAAAAGACGGGCTCTATACCTTACCTCCACGCCATTTCGCACCGTCCCAAGAAAGTTGCACCAAAGTATGATGTTGCTGAAGTCTTGACCGCTAAAAGTAAGGTAGGAGCTTTTTGCTTCTTCGTTCAAACTAGGCTTGATACAACTGCGGGTAATCGTCCGCTATGCACAGTGGCAGATAAAAAATGTTCACCACTTGCAAAAGTTAACGGGTTTTTTGCATTCCACTGCCTCGTAGCTGAAACTACTATGGGCAGACAAGCAGATATCTGAATGTGCGCCTTGCTGAGAGCACTTTCACTGTATAGAGAGGAAGGCGAATTTTCACCTGACACTGCACGTTCAATCTCGTGAATGCAATCGGAGGACGACCTTTCTCTTTGCACGCCTGATTTCTGCGGCACATCAGTGGTTTAGGGAAGCGATGAATCTGTCCTAAAATATGTGAGGCTTACTACATCAGTAAGGCTAAAAAAAGTGCCTGGCTAAACCGTCGGTGAACCTTCACTGTAAGGAATTAGTTTTTTAGTTGGTTTATTAGTACCTCAGTGCCTTTCGATTGTTTTTTGCCCTCTCACTGCTTTTGGGATTTGTGTGCTTGAATCTCTTTGCAGGTCTTCTTTTGCCACTTTTCTTCAATAAAATTTCAGTTGTTAGACCAGCGTCATCTTGTGCTCATCTCTTCTGTTTTGTCTCTTCCTGCTGGTTTTAAGATGTAACACTGAATGCCGGAAGACAGCCATTTTAGAGTCGAGTGCACTTATAATGGCCACAGCTATAATGAATGTTCATTTATTACAAAAATAGTGCCTACTTTATTAATTTATGCATGAAGTATATGACACTGCATCAAAATAAAAAAAGAACTAAGCCTCTAATCCTCATGGCCAAACTGTAGTTACAGCAAACAAAAGGACACCATAAACCTGCCCCACATGCAAAAGCTTGCACTTCAGGCCAATGCAGAAATAAGATCAGATTACTTCCCAAACTGCATGATACTGCCATGCAAAGTAAAGATTGTGACAGGCAATAAAGGAGCAACAAAAAGGCTAACTGTAGGTAGCAGCCAATCTCATGCAGACAAGCTGCAAGGCCAGGCGAACATAGACGTGAAAGAATTTTGAAAAAAAAGCCACAACAAGCACATAATAATTTTTAAGGTTTTCACAGCCCTTTAAATGGCAAATACTTTCCTGAAAAAACTTAACAGAAGCGGCAATATTTTTCGGCAATCAATTTTTTTCATGTACTTCATTATTCTTGAAACATGGGCGGGCATAGAGTAGTCAGATTAGTGCATGCGTTCCAAAGCAATGCCATGCCAAAAACTGTACTTACAGAAAAAGCTTGCCTTACTGAGTGAATACCACTGGCCATCCACTAATTTCCCAGCCTGCTCCAGGTCACTGGCAAAAATCACACGCAACTTGGTGGCTTTCTCAACTTCCATGCAACTCTTGGCCTTTAGCTGGAAAAAAATTGAGGGATCAGTGAGATATCAAATTTTACATGCATTGCTTTGTTTCAATGACCGACTAAGAAAAAACAGCGGTTTCTGTGGGCGCAACTACTTTTTCACACTATCTTTCTACAGTAAACCACGTTTATCGCGACCTATTTCACACTGACTTGCTGCACGGCCCCAGCACTACTGTGTATAGCTCTATGGTTTCAAATGCTTGTTAGCTCTGAGTCCTTGGGCTCGCACTCGTTAATGCAGAAAACCACAGAAATGGCAACCAGAGCTTCAAGCTTTAAGCCATAGGTATTCTGAAGCTCAGTGGCCTGTGAGAGAACTTTTGTCTGGGTGACAGAGCAGCAAATGCTGCTCCAGCTACTTTCACTTCATTGCAAAAAACTCGCACAGCAGAGACCTGTCCTCCATTTTGCATTGCAGAAACAATCACTGAAATTCAAAGCACTCATACTAAATGCACGCATAACTTCCAACACAGCTTCATAATAATGGGTATAATTATTGGAATGAAATACCAGTCAGTACATGTAGTTTTCAGTTTATCCAAACATTATAGGCAACCGACAAACAATAAACATTAAAAGGAAAATAAAATAACCAGAATTGTTTAAAAAATCTGTCAGAAGAATTATGTGACATCCACTACATTCCAGCAGTTCTTCGGTTTTGTGCACCGTCAAACCACACTTTCTTACAGGCACATTTGCACAGAAATTGCGTTGAACCTGATCTTTAGGAATCTTTATTGGTGCAACAGTAGGGAGAAACCAGGTTTTACTCAAAAAAGAAGGGCCCTACACATTGCATCACAAGCCCAGATGGTGCACTTGAGTCGCCTCTTATGCTTATGTAAGAAACAGGAACAGAGATATCTTGACTAAATCAAAAAAAGAGGAAGTGCAATGCATGTGTAATGCAGAGAAGATAGAAGCAATACCACACTAAAACACTGGGAGGATTCCAAGAGTAGGTGAATGCATGAATGGGTGGCAATCAGATGGCTAAATGAGATTAGGAAATTTGAGGAAACAGGGTGGTAGCATGTGGCACAGCACACAGTTACCTAAAATGAACTAGAGAACCATTGTTCTGCACTAATTTTAACAGCACATTCACACGACAGACAAAATCCCTAACTCCAGGAATGGACTGCGCATCATGCAACTCAATGTCAATCACCATTGCAAATGGCACCAGCACCGCAGACTGCACATGAGGAAAAGTACATATTTTTGCTCTCAACTTTTGAGCAGCAGTCAGCTGCACTTTTAAAAGCAAAGCTCTAAAGTACGGCAACATTGGCACTTCGTTTTACTGACATCAGGGTGCTTGTGAGCGTACAAGTCCCATGTTTGTTTTGCACCAAATGTGTTAATTGCGAGGTATGTTTAACTAAAGAGGGGCATCTAACATGGGCATCAGCTCTTCATTACTTCCCTTCTATATCCCTTCCTTATATCACGGTTCAAGTGTCCACCAAAATGTGAGACAGTTACTGTTACATTTACAGTTGCTGTTACTGTTAGCATAACCATATGCTATGGCAATAAACCAGCAATTAATCTGTGCTGACAACAGCTTGCCCATTGCATTGCAAGGATGCTATGCCATACAAGGATTGGTGTCATCGTGCAATGTTAAATTACTGACTGACAATTTCGTCTCTGTATCAGAAATACTGGTAAACCATCATTGTAGAGCACAATGTTTTTAAAGGAATAAATGAACATATAGGTCCTTTTCGAGGACACATATGCATACCAGGCAACAGGTGCGCAATGTCAAAGCACGTTTATGTTAGCAGCTGCGTCAAGAGCTACATCAGCGACTATATTTTGTACAAGTCTACATTTCCGGCAATTATAAGCTGAGGTACTGCTGTGAAGTGCATGTAGAGTTTCATGCATTTCTAAACCTAGCTGCAAGCCTATATTGAAAATATTTTTCTAAATAGGCAGCTAAGATATGCATCACTGAAAAAGAATAACTACCATGAATGGATCAGGAGGGATGACACAGCCGAAGGCAGGAAGCACGCATGGCCCAATAGATGCTGGCCGCTGGCAACTGCAAATAAATACATCCAGAGCAACAACTGTCAGTGGCTGTAGCCATGTCATGAATGACAAGAGAGGAAATCGTATACTGCTTTAAAAACTAAACTTAGACGTTATATAAGTAAATAAGAAACCAATGAGCTAGCCCATGACAAAACAAATGAACAGATTTTATGTAATGCACCCATATACATTCTTTGAGAAGAGTCACAATGACTGTTATAACCACACTGAAAGATGAGCTGGCTGAAACACCGCACAACAATTTGAATATAGGATGTGCATGTTTTCATTAATTCCTATCATGGTGCCTTGCACCAACGTCTAGGTATTAAATTGAAAGTTGCAACCAGTCTGCCTTGGTTAAATGAGAAGAGAGAATGGAAAAAAGCATGCCTTCACTTGCAAGAAGCTTGATATCTCACAGCACAGCTTAGCATCATAGAAAAATTGCTAGCGCATTTAACAAATCTGCCTACAATTAAAAGCTGCACAAATTTGTCGACTGGCATTGCAATTAAGGGCAAGAGAAACAAAAAAATACCAAAGAACACTCGTGAGTGCGGCGAAGGGAGGTCTGTGGGTAGGATCCCGCGCCTGGGAAGAGTTCCGAGCTCGGAGAATCGCCGGCACCACAGCTGATGGCACGCAACCAAGAATAAATAACAAAGCGAAAATAAGTAACAAAAAAACCATCGACAATGGCGAACGACTTGAATGCGGGCCGCAAAAGCGAGGGATTATAGCAAAGAGGTAGAAATCCTAAATAATTGTGCAGTTGCATCCCCGACAGCTCGCAGTGCTCAGAAGGAGAGGAAGCATCAACGTTTGCAGCTCAGGAGACGCAAGATTGATCTAACTTTGACATAACACTGCCTCAAATCCTGTTCCACTGGGGAAGCACAGACAAGTTTACAAATGACAAGGTGATGAATATGAACTAGCCTTTCGCATGCGATCACTGTCTCAGAATTTAGTAAGACGCATATTAAGGCACAAGCACTAATCCGATGAGTACTAACCCTGAGCAAAATAGTGCGGTGTCTGATCGCAGCTGGCCTAGAGCGAGCGCTCCGCCGCGCGGCACTTCTCGCTCATCGTCTTCTACGCAATGCAAATCCATGCTTTTCCACCGAGTGTCGAAGCGCTAGCAAGCGAAAGCGTAACTCTGTTGTGATATCTGGTGCCATTTTTATTTACCACGGCACGCGAGTACTAAACGCACATAAAGACAATGAGAACAACACTTGTCATACAGGATATAGGCCCTACTTTTTTGGCGCCGCATTATAACTGCGGCAACCGCAGGCGGACTGCCTCCACTCACATCCCTATATAGCCGCATACAAATAGCGCGTGTGAATACAGATCATTAGCAAAGAAACGCAGAGCGGGACTCACCGGCCATGCGATTCATCCAGGCTTAGTAAAACGGCGCAGGAGTCTTCCCTTTACAGATGACAAGGCGTCGCAGCGCTCTTTCATAATGGCTTACCCGTTGAAACTCGCCAATGTTGACAGGCTGTAATTCTGGTCGTTGGCTTCCAAAACACACTCCTGCTCACCTTCCTATTGATTGAGTTCTTCACACGTGTCCGCCGTTCAAGTACTCAAGCAATGCCTCAAAGAGGCAAATAATCCAAAACACGACGCGTCGGTTGCGCTGCAATGGCGCCGACGGCTGCGCTTTTGTGTCGGTGAAAAAATGCAACCGACAAAAAAATTTGTTTTTTAAACCATTAATATTTGTATTATCTTCACAACAAAGACACTGCATTTATTTTAAATTATTTTTGATTATTTAAGAATACTAAAGCGCTTTCAGTTACTCTTTCTGGCATGTCGTTTGTAGAAGCTGCGATCCTGTGATCCCCTGAAGTGACCCGGATGCCCTAGGAGATGGAGCGGACGACAGAGCAGACGACGGCGTTGACAGAATGCAATTTCGTTTGATGCCAGATAAGATCACTAAGTTGCGACAAAAACAGCGAAGAAAAGCGCCGTATCTCAAGCTGGCGAATATCGTGGATAAGTTGAACGCAATTGGCACGATGGAGAGTAACTGCGATGCAATAATTTGCACGACACTGGCACGCTCACCGGAGATCATGAAACTTAACAGCTTACTCGGAGACCAGTACAAGCGGATTGCTTTGATATCAATTGAGTTGCAAAACTACGTCGATACTTGCGTCTCACTTTAGCTAATATGCAACAGCGGCTAGCACTCGCCGCATCCTGATCGCGTGTAGTTTAACAAGCAAGAGCCCACTAGCGCATCGAAGCAGCCGTGTTTTCGAGTTCGTATCGTTACGATAAATACGAGCTGTTTCGGCACGTACTGGAATTGAAGTTCTCCTCCTGTGCGTAACGGACGGTGACGATGGCGTCGCGGACGATCTTAACTAGGACTCGCCGCAGCGCAGCCGATAACCCAAGCATATGGGCGTTAAAGGTTGTCCACCAGTACTGCAAACGTGGGCATAAAGTATCGCTCAGTCGCTCGCTTCTCGATTTTCCAGAATTCGAGTGACGGTCGCAAGCTGTTGAGCCAATCAGTGAGCCAGCCGGAGTGAGCAAGGCGAGCTTTCCGGAACGACGCCGCCCGCGGGCGCGCCGGGCAATGAACTACGCGCTACCCCCTGGCTGCCCTAGTCGTCGCTAAGCCTAGCCTGTTTCACATCGATGCAGCAGCTGAGTGCACTTCGAAACTGGCTAGCGCTGAGGTGCTGCTCTCGTCATCGTTTTACTGTGAACCTCGTCTCATAGTAAAACAAAGATATGCTCGATTTCCGCGACACCTTCAGGAGCGGAGCCAGCTGAGGCCAGGAGAGCCGCGATTGAGCAGCAGCAACTAAAGGCGCCGTGGGGAGACATTTGTTTGTATTCCTGTTATCGCTTCTACCAACGGCTCGATATTGGCCAACGATACTCCATCCGACGCCTTAGTATGGACTTGAACAAACATTACTGTCGCATTTTTCTGGCGCTGGCGGCCGGTATTCAGGCTGGCATGCCGCGCCCGTACGTTATCATGTCGCTCAACTGTATGGCCGTGGTGCACATCAAAACCCCCAGACATCCTCCTTTTCGCTCAGATTGTCATAGCACACAGTCACACTGGGACCAGAGAAGTTTAGAGGACCGAGCGCGGGTGCACAGGAGCTAGACTGTGTCAAAGTAGGCGAAACTCTTTAAAGCGCGCGGTTGACGTCAGTCCCAAGACTTTATTCTCATTTCGACCGAGAATCAAATCGGTTCAAACTCGCCGGCCGCCGCATTTCACCTTCGGCTGCATACGCTGCTGTCTATATTTAGCGACATTTTCGTGTCACCGTCATGAAATTTTCAGTGAAGGCAATGAACGACGTCGTAAAGTATTTTTTTTTGCTATTTTGTGATAAGCACCACGTCACTGCCGCTCAAAAAATTCTCCGCCAACACTGCATCAGCGTCGGACTTAAGCGCGTTAGCTACGAGAGCTTCAAGTGTTTAGATCGGGGTGCTAGATCGGGGTGCTCAGCAAACGTGAAGACAAAATACTAACATCTGAGGGCGTTTCGTTTCGGAAACATTCGTTCTAAGATACAAGCAGCGTCATCTACTTCAAAGATTTTGCACTACTATTGCGATTTACAGCCACCTTCGCTATATCCGGTATGTTTCCTCCTTATATATCAGTTAACGCATTTTATAAACGTGTACATTACAACAAGACGAATTGTTTGACCGCATCCGGAACCCTCTGCGACAAACGACTAGGCCATATGGCTGTCTGGAAGTCCCCGGAATGCAAGGTTTGGGGGCGAAAAGGTCGTCGGTGCGAATTCCACACATATTTTGGGCTTCATCTAAATATTTATTTTATCCTCAGAAACATGACAAGTCAAATGACACCACTTCGATCGTTATGCGTCAAACGGGCGGCCCCCAAATTTGATGCAAATGGGGGTCCCCGGGGTTCCACTTCGATAGCAGCTATACTGGCATATGTAAAACAGATCGAAGGTATCTGTGACAACTGAGGCTCTACGCGCCCGCTGTTGCTATGTGATATAGTGTGGTAACTGTCTTGGCCAATTTGACCTTCCCTGCAGACAGACGTGTCCTTGACAAACGTAAGTAGTAAGAGCTGACGCTCTTAAAACTGAAACGCGGAAAAATGATATCGGGGTTGCTTTGAACATTAATACAGAGAACTGCGTGCATGTACACACATGCTGCCTTTGTGTAGCCGGATGGTTATGGCGAGTAATTTTCTCTGATTGACGATTAACGCAATTCTTTTCCGCGACGCATAGAAGTGTCCTTGGCCCACGACAGGCAACTTTGCTGAGGCACGCAATCTCTGTCGCGCGGCACGATTCCCTCTGGCGCGCGACAGTACCTGCGACAGGAACCTGTCGCGCGACAAATGCTCCGACAGGGACCTTCTTCGCACGACAAAATGCAGGAAAGATGTCTGTCGTGCGGCAGAACCTACTACAAACAGCTTTGTCGCGCGAAAGAACCCACGACACGAAGCTTGTCGCACGACACAAGACACGACATGACAGCTTGTTTTGCGACACAAAACTGTGTCGCGCGACAGGTGCGCGACAAAAAATTCTGTCGTGCGTTTGGATCGGGTCTTCTATTCTCTTTTTAAAAATGTCCTAGTTTAACGCCACCCAGTTACATAAACGTGACCAGTTGTTTTTGCTTGCGCGCCCGTTGTTTTATCATCCCTTATAATGACGAACTCTCGTTTTGTTATTGTGTTCACATCGTGTGGATTGTTCTGAATGACCCCAGCGGCACCATCTGGTTTCCAACATTCCAAAGCGCATCATTTGCTGCTCCAGTTGAAATTAAATGCGAAAGTTAAGAGAACGATTGTGCTCACACTCAAAACAGAAAGCGGAGAGAACAGCATGAAAGAAATCTAGAAAAGTGCAAAAGTAGCTACTGTTCACTGGGCTCTTTCTCGCAGCTAATGTGGTCAGACGCAAGAAATAAGTCCAAATTGTCTGCGTTACATTAGAAGCTATGTTGATGTCGGAAAAAAAGAGCACATTCAGTCCCCTCTTTTTTCTCCTCCCTCGTTAAGATGATAGAATTTGTCCCCGTGTGTGGAGTAGTGAAAATTTATGACAGAAAAGTGGGCTAGTTTCTTTTTTCTGGTCCCGGTTTTTTTTTTGCGCTGGTTTTTTCAGAAGTGGAAGAAGCCCTAGCATTCTAGTCGTAGCAGCGAGCAAAAATAGCCTTTGCTTGCATTGAATTGCAGAAAAGCCAGGATCTGGCCCAGTTGTTCTCTTCCGGACATATTTCATTGTACGTCTGACGCACATGTCCCTCCTGTGTGATTCTGCGCGTTGCAATCCCATTCTGGTTTTGACAGCCAAGCACAAAACACCGCGAGGAATATTGAAATGGTAATTAAGAGGTACAGCGCGTGACACGCCTTTGTCTGGTTTTGCTGACAGCGACAGCCGCCCGCAATTTACTGCTGAACGCTTTCGTATCCTCCTTGCATTATATTAATAAACATTGGTGGACGTCAAAGGTAATGAAACCGAAAATGTGGACGGAATTCCTTTCCATACTAGCTTTAGAGCACGTCCGCAAATTATGTCATCAAGCTGTTGTTCGCACACTTAGTTCAGAGAAAAATACTAACGGCTGCTTGGTTTCAGACGGAACAGCCTAAATTGTACTCGTATTGTTTATGGCATCAGCTCTCATTCAACTCGTCCTAGGTTTACATGTCTGCCCTCAATGTATATTTCAATACCGTCATGTAAAAGTATAAAAAATAATGTCGCGTTGAATATGACTTTATGCTGTAGAAACCCTATAAAGAATAAAAATATGAGAAAAGATTCAGCTTTCCGAGAAGGAAGACAGTCATTGCTACCCGATTCTCTATTGATCATCAATGCTGCTCGCAAATAAATAACACTGACCACTGAACGAAAACTACGGCGCTTTAAGAGGGTTTTCAATTTCGAACAAGTATTTCACGCTGCAAAGTGCATCATAGCAGATGGTTTAGAGCCATTATCGGCGGCGACGTTCTTTACCGTGAAATGCAATTCCAGTATATTAGCATTTTTTATTATTTTTTCTCATGGAAATGGAAAGCCGTTATCTTGACCTAATGAGTCGACTCGTGGTCAGACCCGAACTCCGTGCAGTCAGTGAGCATGCGGGCCTTAGGTACACTGCCATAGGGTGATTAAGACTGGCACTATAAAAATAACGTAAATACTGGTACAACGTGCAGTGCGCAGACGATAAACACTGATAAGCGCTTTAAACTGGACTCATGACAATATTAAAGACCAGCTGTCATTCCGGCCGCGCTTCAAACGTTTTTAGAGCACTGAAGACATGGTTTTCTTTCTCACTATTGGCAAAGTAGTGAATAATATGTACTACAGCTCTCCCTACGTTCTTCTTTCGCCCGGGAAGCGACAATGAATGGGTTTACGAGAGCGAGTTGACGGGCTAGTTGGTATTGCATGGTGTTGGAACAGCGCAAAGAACAGGACAGAAGTCAAACATGGAAGCACAGGGACGGGCGCTATCCTGTGCTTCCATGTTTGACTTCTGTCCTGTTCTTAGCGCTGTTCCTACACCAAAGAATGGGCACCCAGCAGCGTACAGATTGGCACGTCGATAAAGTGTATCGGTGTGGTGCTCGCGGGTCCCGACAAAAATAAGCGATAAGAAGACTGTGCAGTACATTACTAGGCGACAGCTCGGATGCTTTCTGGCTGCGCTCATGTAGGTACTCGATTTTTGTAGAGCCAGTGCAGACGTCACTTGGCGCGTCACTTATCACGCCGGCAACACTGCGGCGGCAGGCATCACTTCCTCTACCGCAATTTGGAGACTCACGATGGCTGGTATTGGTCAGGCGGCTTCCTGACTCGTTGAGGGTACCGCCTCGTAGGGCTGTTTCCGCAGACCGCGGGTGCAGGGCTAGTTGCGGAGACAGCGGTTGATGGTGGCGGACAATCTGAAAGTTCTGGATAATAGAGGTCGGTCTCCTCCCCCACCGCAAATGGGGACGCCGTCGTCGCAGCCGAAGCTCGTAGCAAATGGTCCTTGTGTCGCCTCCACGTGGAGGATCCCTTGGGTGTCTGCACTTTGACCTCGTACGATACTCTCCCGGTGCGCTACAAGATTGTTGCGTTGAGCCACCTTGGTCTGTTCCTGAAATTGCGCTCGAAAACCTGTTCATCCACTCGAGACACAGTATGATCAGCACTTCGCCGCGTCGTTTGCTAAAACTGGCTTGCGCTGACTGCACGCGACAGAGATGGCTCTAAAGCGTCCAAACGAGTGCGCAGCCGCCGACCAAAAAAAAGATAAGACGGTGTCTTAAGTGTCGTCGCATGCGGTGTGTTCCGATATGCATCAGCCATCAAGAATTTCGATAATGTTTCTTCAAGGCTTTCTGTTGCTGGACCTTTGCGTAAGGCGCTCTTTACCCTCTGCACAAACGTTTCAGCCAGTTCATTGATGCTCGGGTGATAAGCGGAAGTGAAAAGTCGCCGAGCGGCGTGCTCTTTCGTGAACGCTTTGAGCTATGATGATGCGAACTGTGTGCCGTTACCACTTACAACTGTCTCCGGCGCGCCGTATCGAGCGAACAAGTCGCGCAATCTTCCTATGGTTGCTTGCGCGGACGAACATGTCGTGACGTACACCTCCGGCCATTTTGAATGCGTGTCTACATCCACGAGCAGCATAAGATTACGAAATGGGCCCCCAGAGTCAATATGAACACGTGACCATGGTCGCGTAGGCCATGACCATGTGTGCAATGACGCCTTTTGTGGCATGTTGCTCTGTTTAAGGCATTGCATGCAGTCCCTCACTTGATTTTCGAGCTCTTTGTCTACGGATGGCCACCATATGTAACTTCGGGCGAGTCCCTTGTTTCGTACGATACCTGGATGTCCCTGGTGTAGCTCCTGCAAAACTGGATGTTGTAGTTTTGGTGGCACTACCACTCGCATTCCATGCATCAGGCATCCTTCGTGGACATTCAGTTCACTGCGTCTGTCAAAGTAGGGTATCAGCAATTTATCAATATGCGAAGGCCACCCTTTCTTGCTGAAGTTCAAGACTAGGCTGAGAACAGGATCACGAGCTGTGTGGCGCGCGATCTGTTTGCTTGTTACAGGATGAGATGCCAAGCGAAGCGCATAAAATGTCTCACTCGTGTTGTCCTCACCGTCCTTTGTTCCTAACGGAAGTCTCGAAAAACAATCCGCGTCCACGTTGTCGGCTTATTTTCGGTACACAAGATAATACTTGTAAGCTGAAAGAGTTGCAGCCCACCGTTGTAGTCTTGCGGCAGCTATCGCCTGGATGCCGCTCTTCGGGCCAAGAATTGTTTTTAGCGGCTTATGATCAGTGATTAACGTACATTGCCGACGATGAATATATATATGATTATATATATATATATGTTGATGCCAAAAATAAGGGCAAGAGCCTCCGTTTCAATCTGGCTATAATTCTCTTCTCCCTTTGATAGAGTCCTGGAAGCATAATCAATTGGTCTTACCGTGTCGTCTTTCATAACATGCGATAACACGGCGCCGAGACCATACGCATGACGCATCGCACGACAGCTGCAGTGGTATATAGTGCCGGGTCGTAGTGCGCAAGCACTTCGGCTGATGACAACACTGCTTCGATGGCTTGAATTGAGTCCTCTCATTTTCGGTCCCAGGACCAGGAGACGTCCTTCTGTAACAATCTGTAGAAGGGTTTTGCAAGCGTTGCCAGTTGCGGCGTAAATTTTCCATTGTAGTTGATGAGACCAAGTAGGGAGCGCAGTTGTGCCACGTTAGTAGGCGCCGGGGCTTTCAGGAAAACTTAAACTTTTTCGTTGGTTAGTTTGGCGCAAGTCTTACTGATAACATGTCCAAGATACTGAAGGCTTCCTATGAAAAACTCGCATTTTTGGCTTTTGACTCGGACGCCTTTCCAAGCTAGTGTTTGAAATACAGCTTCAAGATTTCTTAGGTGCTCTTCGGCAGTAGCTCCTGTCAAGGATGTCGTCTAGATAATATATTACTCCTGGCATTCCCTTCAATACGTTATCCTTAATAGACTGAAACAACACAGGTGCTGAGGCGACTCCGAAGGGTAGGCTGTTTGCAGCAAACAGCCCTTTATGCGTATTCAACGTGAGAAGCTTTTTAGATTCCTCCGACATTTCCACTTGCTGGTAGGCTCTGTTTAGATCCAGCTCCAAAAAGTACCGCCCTCCGGCAAGTTCAGGTAGTACCTCATCAAGCCTAGGGAGAGGGTACTGCTGTGTGTCTAAAACAGGGTTCAGAGTCGTCTTGTGATCTCCGCACACACGTATTTTCCCGTCCTTTTTAACAATCGGCACGATAGGTGTGGGAAACTCGCTATTGAATCTTGCGCAATGACGCCCATCTCCAGCTTTCGAAGCTCATCCTCCATTGCTTCGTCCACTGAGCGTTGTGCGAAAAGCATGTTTCTAGCTTTGATAAACTTCGGACGTTATTGCTTAAGAAATGAAGTTTGCTCACCTTCTATTTTGCCAATGGTGTCGTCAAAAATGGTTCTATATTTGTCTGGAAGTGCTTTCAATCCCGTGCCGTAGCTGTCTTGGTTTTGCTTCAATTGCGAATCGTTGCATAGCTTGTGCAAACAGCATATTTTGTTCCAGTCAAATTGCGCAAAGATTCAAGCCACTCGCGTCCAAGAAGAGCTCGTCCAGTGTAGTCTACGGCGTACAACGGAAGGTCATCGACTTGATCCTTGTACCTTACGGCTGCTTTGAAGACGCCGCAGGGCTGGACAACTTCTCTTCAGTATTATTTCAGTCGTAGTTTCGTCGGGTGTTATTTCAAACGCAGTCTAAGTGTCTTGAACTGTTGCCTCGTAGCGCCTGTCTCTAACTCCATACGCAAGGGTACACCTTGAACTTCGACGTCGACGGTAATGGGATGCCGGATATTTGGAGACAGCATCTGGATGTTTCGCGTGTCGTCACTTTAAAGAGTGCGTATCCACTTCCTCGAACTCGTTGGCTTCTGCTTGGGACCACGGCCGGCACGTTGAACATGGCTTTTCTTGCCGCAGTTCGTGCACTTATATGCGATATGCGGACAGGCGCGGGAAAAATTATTGTCAGAGCCGCAGCGATAACACTCGAACGAGTTTCTTTTGGATGAGCCTTCAGCGCTCATTTTGTGAAAGTCGGCGACAACTTCTCTAGTGTGCGCTTCCTGAACATTTTTCTTAGCTTCTTTCAAAGCAAGTGCGCGCTCAATGGCTTTTTGGAATGTCAGCGTTTTGTCTTCTGCAAATAAGTATCGCTGAATGTCGGTGCGAAATAAACCGCCCACAAACCAGTCACAAAGCGATTCGTCCAAAAAGTTGCCGAATTCGCAGGTCTGAGCGAGTTTTTTGAGCTCGGCTACGTACTGTGCGATACCTTCATGATGCAGCTAACAACTTCTGTGAAATATTGCTCGCTCTCCGATCACAGACACTCTCGGGGTGAAGTGATTGCGAAGCAATTTAGTTCGTTCCTTGGTCGTCTTTTCCGAAGGCTTATTTGGTCCACTCAAATATTTCAAGAGGCTGTACGGCTTCGGCCCAATGTGAAATTTTGCTCGCTCTCCGATCACAGACACTCTCGCCGTGAGGTGATTGCGAAGCAATTTAGTTAGCTTCTTGACCGTCTTTTCCGAAGGCTTATTTGGTGCACTCAAAGATTTCAAGAGGCTGTACGACTTCGGCCCAATGGGGAACGGGCGCTGCCAAGGTTGCACTGCAATTGTTCTATTCGATGACTCAAAAATGCTTTTGTGAGCCGCTTGGGCCGCTGCAAACGCGTGAACACATTCTGCGCGATTAGATATCCGCGTTTGGCTGACAGCGTTCATTTCCTAGCTTCTCTCGGCGTAGCCCAGATAGCTGACGCACGGCACGTGCGCCTTCGACAGAGCGCAGAGGCTCACGCCAATAAGCGCCTGAATGTGGCGCGGAAAAGTACTAAGAGTACTACCCAAAATTGCTTGCTCTTCTCGCTAGGCAGTGTGTTATGGCGCTGCAATCGGCACCGCAAACTTCAACGCAAGTTCCCCATGACGCTCAGCAAAGCATGCGCCTTGACCTCTTCCTGAACTTTGTTCACCGCGAAAAAGAAAATTAGGCGTTCTTCGTAAGATAGCCAATCACTTACAGTTTCGTCGAAGGCTTCTGCTTGACCACTCTGACTAAAGGATCCCATCTCGGACGCCCTGTCGTCGTAGTTGCGGTTGAATCCAGCATGGCTCTTCAGACTGCTGCCTCGGTACTTCGTTTTCCCAGTTTCAGCGATTCTTGCCTGCGTCTTGCCTTGCTTCCGCCATCCCCGTCGCCAGTTGTGGTGTTCGCGGGTCTCGGCAAAGAAGAAGCAATAAGAAGATTGCGTAATACTTTATTGGGCGACAGCTCGGATGCTTTTTTGGCTGCGCTCATGCAGGTGCTCGCTTTTTGTAGAACCACTGCTGACGTCACTTGGCGCGTCACTTATCACGCCGGCAACACTGCGGCGGAACGCATAAATCCGTGTGCCTTGAAGTGCAATTAGAAGGTAGTAATAGAGTTCCTAGCGAGCTTCAAATAATTCCGTTATGGTTCATTGAACTACAGTCTGGTGTTTACCCAAAACTCCGATGTGCGCGAGTATTGGCTCCTGAAGCAACATGCATCATACATATTGTTGTTTTTGGTTTATGGTTTATGGGAGTTTAACGTCCCAAAGCGACTCAGGCTATGAAGGACGGCGTAGTGATGGACTCCAGAAATTTCGACCACCTGGGGTTCTTTAACGTGCACTGACATCGTACAGCACACGGGCCTCTAGAATTTTTTCGCCTCCATCGAAATTCGACCGCCGCGGCCGGGATCGAACCCGCGTCTTTCGGGCCAGCAGCCGAGTGCCATTACCACTCAGCCACCGCGGCGGCCCTATTGTTGTTTTTACTAGCAATTGTTCTACCACAAGTAAACCACTAGAGTCCTTGTCAAAAGTGATTGCATGTGCGCAATGCTGACTGGTAAAAGTAAGGGTGTGGAGTAAACGTTTCTGGTTCCCTCCACTGACTGGAGAAATAAGATGGTGCGATTTAATTCGAAGTATGCCATATTTTATAATCTCGAAGCAAGCCAGCACGATGCGTTCAATGTGACGGATCGGGCATTCTTTGGCTGTACTTTATATCGGAGTGAAGTAATGAAGACTTGGAAGCAGCCGTAGCGAAACTGCGGGCGCTTTTTCTCCAACAGCCTGCCGACATCCGCGCCTAGCTTCCCTGCATTCTTTTGGAATGTTTGTCCTTCCATCCAACCCCGCTGTTTCAGATCCACCTCTTTTATGTCGTATACTTCGAGAAGCAGCTGCAAGCCAAGTAACCGAGTTTGTTTCAGCTTCCCCATGGGCGGCAATATCACCACCGTCAGACAACAGGCGCGCGGCGTACGTTGCCTTAGCTCCCAAAGCACCGAACAATACTCGCACAAACGGCTCGTAACGGGCAAAACTACCTCTAGCAATGTAGTGGCTAGAAGACACGGAAGCGAAAGCGATGGGGAAAGGCGTGAAAATCCTTCCGTGCTTTCTCTTCTAGGTTTGTTCTGACTTGCCCGCACGAAAAAGGTACGACAGCAGAAGAGTGTGTCGCGGGAAGACAGAAGTAAAGCCACATGCAACAAAATATAGAATGAAAAAATAGGAAGAATCGACCTCCGAGAAGTCGATGGTGCCTGCTGGAGCTCCGTAATATTGTCTCGTAATCGATGTGCGCAGTTCCCTTGCGAGCTTGCAAGACGACTTTTGTGCGGTTCCCGGATCCTTAGCGCATTCGCCACTACAACTGTGGGGACGCTTACCTGATTTTATCTTGCGTTTACGAAGGTGTGCTTTTTTTACAGTACACTACATAGTAAGCGACCGGGTGAAAAGGATGTGCCCTTTGCATTCCGGTCACATATTGTTGTTCGTTCTCATTTGTTTAGGCATTGGGGTGATCTCGTCTTGGCAGACGAGCGGTAAAACAAAAGAAGTGCGCGGTTTCATTGCACAGAGTGGGGTGTTCGTGATATCTTTATCTGCATAAAGCCATTATTGCAGGTGAAGACGCATGGTTATCTTCTTTCAAGGAAAACGGGAAAAAAAAGCATATCGGCTGCAGCAAACCAGGAAATGAAGCACTGAGTTAGACATTCAAGGTATTAATATTTACATTGAGAGGCAGCGTTTCGTTCCTCAGTGAAGAACAATTAAACGCCGAACATTTACCGATAAGCAAGCAGCTGCGCGAGGACTTGAACGCTGTAACTGGCAGCATGCCTATTCCCCCCCCCCCCCCCCCCCCTGTCCCCCATCGCCTGTCTCTCATGATCCAAGCACTGGAGATAGGCGAGAGAGGGAAGGAAGCGGAAAGGCACACTGCCAGTTACAATGTTGAAATAAACGCGCAGCTGCTTGCTTAATGGAAAAAATTGGGCATTTAATTGTGGTTCACTGAGAAATGGAACGCATGCAAACTCAGTTTGATTCTCTTGAATCTCCAACGTTGTTTTTAACTTCTTGGCTCATCTCACTCTTGTTCTAGAATTTCAATGCCTAAATTGCATGTAATCAATGCTTTAGATTCGACTTCAGATCGGTAAACGCAATGTATGTTCATTCCTGTATCATCACGTAGTACATTTCGAGCATGTATTTCGTCTTACTACACTATTCTGCATGACAGTAACCTGAGAGACCGGTATACACTTTCTGACTGTAAAAAAATTGCACAAGCACATGTCTGAAAAATACAATTTTGCGCTTCCTAATTCACAGAAAATATGAAAGTAACATTGAGATGACCCAACCCAGTGCTCGATTGTGGCTGTAAACTGGTGACAAGTGTGCACAGAGCAACTTCTTCCTGGAATTTCTAAATGATCAGCAGTATGGCATTGAAGACAAAAGTCATCAGAACACATCTCGGAAGCCCGCTGCTTCTCGGTTCTCTGAATCGAAAGCAACAGGCAGAACTTCAAGTTTTGAATAAAAAAGTTTTAGTCCGCTTTAATTTAGCACAATTGACGCTACTGCATATCGTCTGGGATGTGTTTGTATCGTACCTAAGAGTGATGAAGGTCATTTCACTGCCAAATTATAATCTGCTGTGCGCTGAACATAATGCTTGCTCTCACACGGGAACCACGAGATGCCGACAGAACGGCCTCATACAAGCACACACTCCTTATAAGAAAAGGAGAGAAGCCTCCTGTGAGAGAGAAGAATTAATTTATTAGAATTATTTAGTAGCATATATTTAATCGAGACAATAAAAAGAAATGCATTGTCAGAGATGCATTCCTCAAGTTGGTTGCACCACGTGTAACCAGCAAATCTAGTGCACGATTTCTCAGGTCGCGCACCACACAGCATTTCGGCAAGATATCGAATTGTGAGTATAATACGCATTTTCAGGTAAAGCCGATCAGATAGACAGCGTATTTGAGATTCTATTCAAATTTCGGCCTCATATTCACTGTGGGACAGTCTGGCTTATTAACATGAAGTGCGTTTGATTCACTACTAGCCTGTCATAAAGAAATAAACCACTGGGATCATTTTTCACATTGCTGACGATGATATACGTTTTTTGATAGTATAAAACACACTAGAAAACTTACTCTATTCACAGCAGATTTGCTATAAAGTTTTTGGTTTCGTTAGTTTGGTTTAACGTCCCAAAGCGACTCAGGTTAAGAGTGACGCCGTAAAGAAGGACTCCGTAATTTCTTCCACTTGTACACTAGCACTAGCATCATGTGCACTAGCATCACACAGTGCACGGGTTTCTAGCATTTCGCTTCTATCAGAATGCGACTGCCGCGGTCGGCATCGAACCCGCGTCTTCCTAATCAGCAGCCGAACACTATAACCGCCGAGCCACCGCAGGGTCTGCAATGTTTTGGGCCCTGAAGTTGCGCTAGCATAAATTCTGGTGCAAAGATAAAACTTTGTGCAGTTTCTATAGATGAGTACTACAGAACTACACGCCGCAGAATGTACTACAGAAAAAGTCACAGTACTACAGAAAAATAGTTGAAAACAACTGAGAGCTCTCGCGTTACGATAAAACGGCAAAACATTTTGTCGTATTTTTAGCACTCTCCTGTAGTTTTTTTTATTCCACTTCGTTTTTTCACCTTCCCGCTGCAGGATGCTCGGCTGTCACTGATATATGGGTCTCTTCTACATCGATCGTGCTGATTGAAGAACGATTGAGTAGCCTAATTATATCTAGAAAGGAAAAGTATATCATTTTTAATGACACCTCACAAGTTGGATTTTTTTTTTTGGATAAAATTGACTCTATGGCCAGTTGTTTCAACGCCTCCTTTATTTGTTCCAGTGTTTGCCAGAGAGATCAGTGACGTAATCATCATGGTCAAATTCCAGGTTAATTCACCACGATGCCTGCGCAATCTGTCTCTCCACTGTCACGCCATCGAATCTCTCCGAGCGGCCATGTTACCAGTAAAAACCAGGGCGTAAGATATATTGGTTTTGAACCAGAAGACGATGGAGTATGCTGGCTTCCGCATTATAATTAAATGGACCAACTAATAGGGTAACAGATCTGTTTCAGCCAAAACAATGCTAACTAACACTCCAGACTCAGGATTTTAAATTGACGGAATGCATGCAGAAATAACAGAATAATATTAGTACATGTAGAATTACTGGCGGCTGACTAAGTAGTCAATACAGGCTTCGCTCCCTTAAGACATTTGCTTGAATCTTCGCTAATGTAGAGGCATTGCTGTTGCTGCTGCATTTTGATAGACTAAGAGAAAAGCTTCAAGCAGAGAGCCACATTGTAAGAGAAACCTCCACATGGTCGAAAACGTCGTGGGTTTTTTTCTTTAAAAGAAATTTTTTTTATTTCGATTGCTTTAAATAGCGACAGCACCAATGGCATGCTTCAATTAAACCTGTCATGGTCCTAGATAATCTAGTACCTTATTTCGTGTGACTTTTATTATTATTTTTTTTCGTGGTTAATTGTTCGCAACCATATCGCTTATCACTCCGTGAAACCGAATCACGGGGCTCTCTTTCATTCGCGGCTCCACTAAATGCCACCACTTTAAAAAGGATAGCCAAGCTTGAAAAAAAAGGTGCAAAAAAAGCTGATGATGAGGTAATCCCGATTAGGCACAATGTAACGGAGTCTCTTATCCTTAGGCTTTGTAAAAAAAAACAGCTGCGCATGGTAATGACTCTTGCGGTAATTATCACCGAAGCGAGAGGTGTCCCCACTGATTTGGCCGCTACTCATTAGGTATATGGACTATGTACATCGCGGCAGCAGAACGAACTTTTTTAAGTAATACGTAGGAAATTGTAAAGCCTCAGAGCGCGGCGCAGGCGCAAGGCCGCACTAATTTGGCGGCCGCACAAATTGGGCGGCCGCACTTAACAGATTCTCAGAGGTGTCCTGTAATCTGGCACTGACCTCTGTAACTCTGAGCAAGACCGGCTGGCCGTAAAATGGGACCCATGAAACAGTTCCCACTTCACCCGAGGGGCGGCAGGGACACAAAATTTGCGTGGTTCCTGCGGAGAATAATGTGCCGCATACGACCGTTACTCCGGAGGACCAGAGTGCATGGTGGAGAGCCTAATTAGGAAGCCGTTGTTTTAATGGATACTGCTCGGGACTACCAGGTCAGGGTCACTGCAAACATTCCTTTTTGTATGGTATTTTGTTTGTTCTTTTTATTTACAAAAGCATGAATTCTAGTACTCGCATGCTTAAAAAGAGGTAAGAAAATGCCATGAAGTATACTTTTTTGCTTTTTTTAATTGACAAAGGGCGTGTTTAATCCTCAACACTGCCGGCAGTTTTGTGCGCTGTGTTGACGGTGTACACGAATAGTGTATATGACAATTATGAGGGGAGGCTATATATGATTATTTTCTACCATGCTTCAAACTTACTATGTTCTAATGGAGGGCCAGATGAAGGCCCTAAAAGCTTTCAAAATTTTAAGCATGCTAACTTGAATTCACGAAAATAAGCACTCTTTCGCCTGTGTAATCATGACCGCGGAAACTAATGTTTTACATTAGTACATCTTCAGCGGAGCTAATAATTAAAAAAACGAGGATTGGCGGTATAAACTAAATATTTCACTCTTTAGCTGAGTAAGGGTTCTGGGAAAGAAAAGACGCAACATATCGCTTTATAAGTTTTAAAATGTGATCATTTTTTTGTCACTAAACGAATTGGTATGTTCAGGGTAGAAGCGACTTCACAAAATATTTTTTATAGCTGTTTTGTTCTAAAAGGTAGCAGCCAAGTAATCGATATTTATTTCTTACAGCTGTGAAACGGGCCTTTCTAAGAGCCAGGGAAATTTCGCGAAACGCAAATATTTGCTGCAGCTTTGAAGGTTGAAGTCAAGGTTTTCCCAAAGAAAAACCATTTGCCTACGCGGAGAGCATCTATTATTATGCGATTCATTTAACTGGTGCTCGTAGTTACAATCATTTGAAAATTAAAAATAGTACTAGAGAGCTGTGTCAGCGCTTGCCGGCTCAGAGCAATAACAATAAGGAATAGCCTCAGAGTTGTATTTTAAGTCCACAGCTGTTTCTGACGATGAAGTCGAGTGGAGGCGTGCGTTTTCGCGTGGCTATATGCAAGACTTGGGAAGCAGACAGAGAAATAAACGTTGTTCCATCTCCTATTCTCTTTAGTTTTGTTGTTTTTATGTACCGTATTTAATCATCCAGGTTTAGTTCCATAAAGTCAAACGCGTCTACAATCTTCTGTCACTAGGGGAAGAAGACGACTCTTCCGGCCCCAATATCTCCTAATGGGTCAGGCCAACTTAAGGCGGTTGGCAGAGTATGCAGCCATGGCTTCTTTAGGTGCGAAGGTGGCAGTCCACCGGGACTATACAACTAGGTCAGCGCAGCGCCAGCTTTGTACAGAGTCAGAAGGCAAAATACTTCAGTCTGTCTGGCCGTTTGCATTTTTCCATCCAAGAACAGAGCTCGCATGTCTCGGCGAAGCCCTTCTAGATAGGTTGTTTGCCGTCCACTCACATCGCCCAGCAAAAGGGCGTCCTGTGTATTTCTGCTTCATCGGATGTGGGCGTTTGCCTCGAAGGAAGGCTTCTTTAGAACAGCGTCTTCTTTCCGTCAGAGGCACGATAGTGTCGCACACTAGGTGGACACCTCAACCACACCGTAAGGGAAGGCATGAAGGATTCACGGAAAGAACGAACGAATAGAAGAACAGGAGATGCAGTAGAGGGCTGCGGGAAAATTTAGACCACCTGGGCTTGTAGTTAACGCGCGCTGACATCCGAAAACATCTTGGTGCATTCGGCGTTCACCTTTATGAAAACATGGCCGCCACGGCCTCTATTTTATCGCGCTTCCTGGTGCTCGGCAGTCCAGTTCTTTTGAACAGTCTGCCATTGCAGCACCGATGAAGAGCAGCAAACGATTCAAACTTTTTGAAATAGTGTTTGTAAACCCGTTCGTAGTTTCAGTATCCACTACGTAAATGAAGCACCACACATAAAATACCTTAATCATATCAAGTGCGTTCTGCGGTATATAATTTTCAGTAGTGCTAGAAGATTCGCTTCGGTGTTTTGAGTCTGCGTAGTCTGAGTTCACCGAAGGGCGGAGCAAAGCATGTATATACTTGCATATGGCTTAAGCTACTTTGCAGGATACTGTGAGGGACGAGGAATTTTTTATTGATCAATAAAAAATTTTAGAATAACGTTTAGAAGCGAGGTGGTTGTCAGTTCAAAATTCAACGGCAGCGCCCACTGGTGAAAAACGGCATCCGCGTCCTTCAGGATCCGATTGCATCCTAAACGTGTGTGAGCGTCCGCTGGATTATCGATCCTGTTCATCTGGGACCAAATTTTTTTGTTGTTGCTGAATTTGGAGCCCATTTGCGCATTCGGATAGATTGCCAAAGTAAAATTGGTTCTCTTTTATCATCACAGACCTGCTTTACTGTGAGAAACTTTCCTTTCCTCTGAGCTTGAACACAGGTTATGTATGATCAACCGTGCTATTGTTATTTCCCGCTTTTGGCGAGAAGTAGTAGTTGTTGTTGAGAAGTCATCTTTCCCAGAAGTTTTCTTTTTATAAAGCTGAACAGGGGATTACCATGCCATCGTCGATTGCTGAACCTTGTGCTACGAATTGCGTCGTGAATGTATGCCTATACCGCAGGTGATGTAAACCCTCTCCTGTTTGAGCAACGCTTCTTAGGGCGTTGTCGATTGATAAAAAAGAAATTAAATTTTTTTCCACAACAGGCTTGAGATGAATAAATTTGATTTGAGTTCATGCCACTCGTCGTCGTAATTTTCGCCACTCATTAAAGCAGGTACCGCCACAAGCGCAAAGACACAAGGTAGCGATGGGTTTTAAAGCCGCTTTGGCGGCTTTCAGCAACCTACATTTTTTTCTTTCTGATTTTTTTCCCGTCGTGGCCATGAAGTCTTTCGCCATAACATCGTCGGAAGCCGAGCACGTCGCAGACAGCGAGATGACGTCCATTGCTGTGCGTCTCGGGTAGCACTCACACGTCCCCAGAAATTATGGCCTGGCAGACAGGGAACTGTGAAAGTAGTCACGTCGACGCGGGAGTTGACAAGGATCCCTGCCGTTGGCGCAACGGGATTTGTTTCTTCCTGAAGAGGTTCCGAATTCCATTTGTACCAGAGGACAGCCGGCTGAGCGCAAAACATTGGACATTGACATAAAAAGGGTACCTCAATGTTTCCCTCCTTTTTTCGGTGGTGCAGGTTGCCGTTTTATGCAGTTGTGTTCCGCAATCTGTGCCACATCGTTCGTCCTTGAAATCAAAATTGGTACTTCCATTTTCTTGAGCGCTTGCGTTTCATTTGCACTCACATATTGGGCTTGTAGCGTCCTTTCATAACGGCAACATCAATATTATACTAGATTGTGTTCCTCCGCCTTTTATTTTGACAATAAACCTTTGTGTGCTCTTAACAGACCGTCATCATAGATTAGGGAGTAATTTTATGTCAGTGAGACTTGCATTACGGTCATAAGGAACCCTACATTAACCAATTAGGGACCCTATGCTTGAGTTACGTTGCAAACTGCCAGAAAGTTTTGTATAAAACGTCGTTTTAAACGACTCCATAAACGCCTTGTTTGCTATCTGCCCATAGGTGTTGAACATGTTTGGTGATTGTCATCAGAGTAGTCGTGACAATATCGGGTTTACCAGTGGGTTTTAAAGCGTAAGCACTAATACAATGGGCACTAACCCCGAGCAAAATCGTTGCTTGTCTGTCCGCTTGCGCGATCGCTCTGTTCGGTGACACTGCCCACTTTTAGTCGTCTTCTATGTGGCACTAATTCGCTTGTTCTGACGTGTGCAAAATCGTTTCTTGCGTGTCCGCAGGTGGGCTAGTGTGAGCGCTCCGTCCAGCGGCACTGCCCGCTCATCATCGTCTTTTGAACAGCAAAAATACGTGCGTTCGCACTGATTTTAATTCACTAAAACTGCAAAGCATATAATAATATTCTTGGCGGCTTCTCTTCTGTGCACGTGCATCTCAATCCCTACAGCGTATAATTATTAGTTCCATGCACCAAGCGCTACCGAAAATTGATTTGCGTATGTGAAGAGCCGACCAAGGCTTTAAATCGTTTGATATTTTGTTGGTTTGATATGCTTGCTCAACAGTCAAGCAAGAAAACAGCACTTGAAAATTGGTAGCGAGGGGTAGAAGTGGTAGAGGAATACATCTACTTAGGGCAGGTAGTGACCGCTGATCTGGATAATGAGAGGGAAATAACTAGAAGATTAGGACTGGGGTGGAGCGCATATGGCAGGTTCTCTCAGATCATGAATAGCGGGTTACCCATATTTCTCAAGAGAAAAAGTATACAACAGCTGCACGTTACCGGTACTCACCTATGGGGCAGAAACGTGTAGGCTAACGAAAACGGTTCAGCTTAAGTTAAGGACAACGCAGCAAGCCATGGAAAGAGAAATGATAGGCGTAACGTTAAGAGACCGGAAGCGGGCAGAGTGGGTGAGGGAACAAACGCGTGTTAATGACATCCTAGTCAAAATCAAGAGGAAGAAATGGGCTTGGGCAGGGCATGTGTTGCGAAGGCAAGATAACCGCTGGTCCTTAAGGGTAACGGAGTGAATGTCGAGAAAAGGCAAGCATAGCAGGGGGTTGCAGAACGTTAAATGGGCGGATGAGATTTGAAAAATTGCGGGGATGTGGTGGCCGCAGCTGGCAAAGGACTCGGTTAATTGGAGAGACATGGGAGATGCCTCTATCCTGCAGTGGGCGTAGACAGGCTCATGATGATCATGTTTTTGGCAGGGAGAGGGGAGGCAGGTGGTTTCTTGACTAACGCAAAGTGAACAATGGACAAGAAGGCCTCAGCGTGCCCTCCAATGTTCCGACAAGAGGACTTGCCTTCGTCTAGGCAATGCGTTCAGCGTTGGTGAAGGTTCTTAGGGAATAAACTCGGCGGAGAAAGATGCGATGTGAGGAAGGAGGTTTTGATGTAGGAAGAGGGTTGAGATAGGGAGGATGAACCTTGACCAGTCATGATGGCTTCTAGAGGAGACTGTTTGGTCGACCGGCAAAACTGTGATAAAAATGTCTGATCTCAGCAGAATGGAATCCGGGTGTGTGGAGCGTGGAGAGATGGATAACGTTGGCTTTAAAAGATATGTGTCGAGCTGCGACAGGTTGCATGGTATGGCTGGTTGGCTTTAACTGTGAAAGCTGGGATGAAAGAATTAAGCAGCATGTGAGAGCTAAGTGGCGGGTAAAAATTCAAGAATTAAAGAAAATAGAGAAGATGGCGGGAGAGATGATGGTGGGAGAAGCTTGACAATACCATGAAAAAGCGTCGAAATAAAATTGATCATCAGACTGCTACTTTGTGTACCTCAGTTTTCTTCTTTTTTGTGGTGCGCAACTTGTTAACACTTTAGAGGAGTAATTTTTGTTAACTTTTCTTGCCGTTTACTTCATTTCATTTCCAGTCGGTTGGTTGAATTTTGCCTATCAAAACAACAGTGTGAGTTGTAACACATTCCCGGGAGTTAACCCTTGAATATTTTCGGGGACGCTAAGTTGCCTCTGTATTTTCCAATAAAATATTCGAACATACATTTGAACACCTCTTTTCATTTCTCTTGCACTCAAAGGCGGCCACCACGTAACGGCAAAATAGTAGAGAAGCAAATCTAACTTACTATTGATTTGCTCCATAGGAAAGTTTATGTAACGCATTATAAGTGCCTTTGAGTCTACTTATTAAATAAATTGCTCTGTTAACATCAAGAACCCTTATTTTTGAGCGTTACTTTCCACACTTGCTCGTTTAGTGATTATTTAGAACGATGCAGTAAGAAATATACGGTTCAGAACTTGAGGCCTCTAGATCCACAAGTGCTTTGGGACTGAACTAACTGAGTTTCTGAGCATAGCTTCGATAGAAATCTCGATCTGCTCGTAAGATTCTTTCTGTCACCAAATGATAAAGAAAACTCACTGAAACAAACAAATATGATTTCGAATATTCTTGATAAGTTAGAGTAAGCCCTGTGTGTATTTCTGTTTAATATAACTTCAGTTTTGTGCTCGTAATTGAGTTCTTTCAAAGGCAAAGGTTGAAACCGTCCGCAGGTAATTGTTTAAAGGGAGCTATGTTGTAGCTTCCTTAGAGGCTTCCCTCAATGCCAGCCTTGATTATGAGCGCTTATTGCAGTTGCATTGTTTATGATTGTTTTTTGTATGTGTCAAAAAGCAACAGAGAGACGTCAAACTTCTTTTAAAATGCGTGTAGAAGGTTCGTGAGTGAGGACCTCACAGTTTCTTCACAATGCAGTGCCGAAGAGCTGCACATACGCTACGCGCGCGTGTCGCCGTGTCAGCCTAATATCTAAAGCAAATGAAATGAGACGCGTTTTTTTAACAGGAAGCTGAACATTAACAAAAAAGGGCAACACCAAGGAATTCCCTTGGTAAAAGCTTTGCAAGACAAGTTGTTGTGCTTTGAAAGAGATAGCATAGCTCTGTCAAAAAAATTATAATTTTTTATGCTTTGACGAAATTAACGGCCCCGTACGTGTTTGGCTTGCCTAATCTACAACGAGCGGTGCAACGCTCTCCGAAAAATTAGTGTACCCGCGGTATTGACGATTATCAGAGTGAATTAGTTTATCTTCGCATTACAGCAATATTTGCATTGAAGTTATTTTGCAACAACTTATCTCGAATGACACAGAGGAGTAAGGTAAGATGAGGACTGTTGAATAGAGAGCTATCGAGGCTATCTTACGGTTACGAGTACAACATGCAGGTATGGTGTCCTTTGTGGAAGCGCGCACGTTATTCTCGTGAAGTCGAGTTTTTAATGCGTATAGAACGGGGAAATTGTCCTTCACCCTTTTCCTACCTGCTATTTCTATGCACACTTGATGCCCTCAGCGTTTCATTAAGTTCATTGCGAAGCCGAGAATATCTCTAGTTCTTGACTACCGGCTAAGTATCCTTTTGTATTGCCTCCATCTGCTCATTATACAAGGGGCCACTGTCGCTGGATAATATACGTTGCACTGCTTCAGTTTTTTTCCTACCCCAGCTCTGAGGTGCGAGATAGACCAAAACAGCGTTTACTGATAACTAATACCTCCGCATTAAAAGGTCCACAGTGAAGATAAAGTCCCCGCATTCTGTCCTAGTATTCTCTACACTTTGCCACCTTTCAAGGTTGCCAGGTGGCACAGTGGAGAGAGAGAGAGAAGTCACCCCTGTCAACTTCTAAGAGATATGAGGAAAAGACCAGAAAGTAGCTGGTACCAGAACAGAGGGCGCCTACCTTAGACGGAGAAGGTTTTGACGCCTGCGGAGGAATGCATAACATGAGGGTGGCCGCCAAGGGAACTACCTGGTGGGTGGCTACACTGGGAGGTGGGCGGCCAGTTAGCCAATGCTATTAACCTTTCCCTGATTAATGCGCTAAACATGCAACCTTAGGTCTTCAAGTAAGGAAAAGAACTAATGGTAACGCCTGGTCATCGCAGATTGACACTTAAGCACTCACTAATATTCCTTCCAGTTTCTTGTTTCAAAGGAATTGAGGTGCGTCTTATGGCAATCGCAATCAATAAAGTTCTTTCCTTTTTAACTGATTCGTTTTCCTCCATGCTCTGGCCAACGCTAAAACAGAAACAAGGTCGTCAAGATGCCAGACTTAGGTACTTGCTGTCTAACGTTCATGCATTCTTTCGGCCTCATCTGATAGTCAAGGAAACAGAGTTTTCCTAGACAGGCGGGGGTAGTTATCCTATTGAGCTTGTCACAACGTAAAAATGAGAAGGCACTCACTCAAACCACCTTTTGCTTTTTTTCCTGTAAGCAGCAGGTTTTCACGTTACACAAAAGCCGAGAAAGGTGTCAGACCGTTCTTTGCTATTCGAAGCGCGATAGATTCCTGATGCGGCCGTAGTAGAAGCGACGTGTTCTGTCCGCTGCTGCATCCTCTCGGGTGCTAAGATGGTTGACAGGGACGGATGGTGACGGGAATATTCCGCAGAGTTATGTGCGATTTTGAACATGGCCCAGAACCTATAGGGCAAATATAGTGCATCCAGGTGTGAAATTGTTGACATAGTTAACAATTTATTTCGATCAACTCTCACGACACTCTAGCTCCAACGTTCGCATCGTTTCTCATTTATGCCGATGCTTCATTTTCGTTTTTGTGTTTCTACAGCGACACAGTTGCATTGCAGGTGCACAGTTTGCGCTGCGTGCGTGAAGACCCAAAGGTTGTTCCTGTTAGCGCTTGAGAATCGAAATTTTAAACGCCAGATTCTGGTTCTGCCGCTGTGGTTTCTAGAGATCTCGTTCTGCTGAGGCCCCGCAAACTGCCTCAAATGCTATCAGAACCATTTGAGACTCCTTCGTATTCAAGCAAAAACAGCAGCATGTCGCAATGGCATGTTATAAAACGGTCAAGACAGAAAGTGAAAAATATATCTACAGCCCATTAGCATGTCGTAAGATGCAAAACACCCCTTTCAAAGCGCACGTGTGAAGTGGAAGCCCCAAATAAAATTCAAATGAAATTTCATTTAAATTTGGTATTTCTATCGTAGGATCTCTGCATAATCGCTCGATCTATAAACGATTGCCACACATTGCTGTCATGCATAACACAGATGAATGATGCGTGCGTTGAAAAAAAATGGCACAGCTGGAACGTAGTAAACCAAGCAGGACGTGCTAAAGCACTTGAGATAACACCGCCTCAAAGGCAACCGCATGGAAGATTTTATTGTCAGCCGCCCTCGGTTGCCGCATGGAAGAAGGGGGGGGGGGGGAAACTGTCGATGCGAGCTGGCGCTCTTGATGTACATATGGACACGTGTGTCCCAAAGCATATCTTGCTTCTTCTGTTACCAATTCACTTATTCACTTTTTTGATGTCTTAGAGCCATAATGTACGATAAGAATAATTAAATTAATTTTCCCATTGCTAGTTTTCTAGTCTACCTGAGAGGTTTAAAATATGTCTAAACGCACTTGCAATGTCTTTAAGGTTCAAGCGTGTACAGCGCCCAGTTCACAATGGGATGGTGCAGACTCTACAATACACATAGCAATCGAATCCGTGCATCTTTTTAACGAAGAACTTAAAGAAAACAACAGGAAGTGGTTGAAAATGCACGCAAGTGAAATCAGATGGATGGAACCACGCGATGTTTTTCAGGGTGGTGCCACAGAAGGTTCTTTCTATTTCAGGCCTTGTGCTGAAAATATATTATATTGTCGAATTGAAATCATCGCTCCGAATCCTCAATAGATACGTATTCGGAGAGCTTCATGATTTTCCGCTGCAGATGTAGCAAAATGAGAGACTGCACCTTACGGCTAAACAAGTTGTTGTTGTTATCCTATCAAAAGATGGCACATACCCACACTGGGAGATCGCCCAAGAATCGGGTGGCTAAGCAAAAGTTTTGTACTAACCCCCAGGCTTCGCCTTTTTCAGCGTCGTAGTAGCTATCATCTTCCGGTTGTTGATGTGCTCATCACAATACTTGCTTGTTTTTGCAAGCACGTCCTATACTTACTGGAATATATGAGTAACATCGGCAGTACCACTGCCGCGCCGTTGTGGTACAGCACATTCCCGTGCGTACACTTAGATATCTTTGTCATGGAAAGAACGTGAATCGGAATTGGTCGAAGGAGGAAACACACACACACACACACACACACACACACACACACACACACACACACACACACACACACACACACACACACACACACACACACACACACACACACACACACACACACACACACACACACACACACACACACACACACACACACACACACACACACACACACACACACACACACACACACACACACACACACACACACACACACACACACACACACACACACACACACACGCACGCACGCACACACACACACACACACACACACACACACACACACACACACACACACACACACACACACACACACACACACACACACACACACACACACACGCACGCACGCACGCACGCACGCACGCACGCATATATATATATACGCAAAGGCCATTCATTACTCCAATGTTTCATGCAATGAACTCCCAAGTGAACACCCAATCTTTATTTAAAAACCTTTATGATTACTAAATGTTTTCGGTCGCACGTCTAGACAGCCTGGCCCAGCAGCAAGCACTGCATCTTTCCGCCGGCACCACGTCCCTGTCCCTACTGTATCGATGACCCCTCCGGTCGTTTGGTTGCAACGCGCACACACCCGCACAAAACCACACGAAGCATCAAACTTCAAGCCAACTTCCACACCCGAGAGAAGTGAAACTTCACGGCTAGAAATTGAGCCCTGCAGATCCTCTCTTCCTCTCCCCTGACCTTTTTCATTTTATTTCCCTATTCTGCCTGCTATCCTTTATTTTCGTTCTCCCAGCTGATGGTGGTAGTGGTTTTATTAAAAATATTAGTAAAAAGGAAGGAGAAGATTTTTGCTAGGCCCGGCATCTGCCCTCGATACTGAAGCACCTGAGTAGGGGCAGCGGAAATAAAGGACAGCAGGCAGAATGGAGAAATGAAGTGAAAGAGCTGAGGGGACAGGAAGAGAGGATTGGGGAAGAACTAATATGTACAAACTTTTTACACAATAAGAAATGTGTCCAGGTTGTGCGCGTGATTAGTCCATTTTAGAGGAATTAAATCACACACGCGCACAGCACTGTGTTGGTTACAACTGGAGTGGGGCGTTCAGTTATTAATCGTTCAAGGTAGAACTCGCGGAGCGCTCGGTCACTGCGTGTAACTACCTGACGGAGAACAGACGGGACGTCAAGCCCGTGTGTTCGAGGAATGCACAGAGGCTCACGAAAGTTCGCTCACGAGTGCGCGCACTGCCCTGCGGCCACAATAGCGTCTTGATGGAGTTTGGTAGTATGCCCTACGCGCTATAGGCCGCGAGCATATCGCGACGAGCATCGGCGAACGCGGTACAGTGAAGGAGCAGGTGTTCTAGTGTTTCCACTGCACCGCATCCGTCACACATATCACTCGTCGCGATTCCGTGACGCACCCGTCGTTCCGCAGGCCACACGCAGCCAATGCGCGCGCGGAGGATCATTGCACGTTGCGACCGTGTAAGTGCGCGACAGCCGGTGATACTGTCGATGCGCTCACCTCCCGCGATGCTTGGGTCGGGGTGCTGCTTTCGGAGATGGTCGTGGAGGGCCGCACGCACGTCCTCCAGCGCAAGGGGCAGATCGCTGGTAGGTAGTTGGTGTGCAGCGGTCGCGAGGTCGTCAGCTTCTTCGTTGCCTGCAATGCCGCAGTGACCGGACACCCACTTTGCACGCACGGCACAACCTCTCTGCGCGAGCGAATTTGCCGCACTAGTGGAGTACCGCGGCCGTTCGATTGCAGGCGGCTGAGGGCGGCGCGGGAGTCGCACAGCAGAGCACTCCTGGGCGGTGGAGGGCCGAGGGTGAGCAGTAGGTCCAGCCCGAGCCGGATCCCCATCAACTCCGCCGTGGTGGAGGAGCCCAGGAAGGCTGCGTGTTGCTGGCTGTGCAGTCGCAGGGCGGGGATGGTGGCCGCCGCAGCAAGGGAGCAGCTGTGGCGGGCCACGGAGCCGTCGGTGTACACGAGGAGATGGTCCTGGAGCTCCTCGTGTATGACGGCTCTGGCCAGCTGCTGCACAGCACAAAGGGGTGTGCTCCGCATTCCCGCAATGCCGACGATCTCTCGCTGTACCTCCGAGGCAGCAGGCCAGGGCGCGCAGGAGCCGTAGGGGGGTGGGCCTTGGGTCAATTGCTCATACTCGAGCAGCGCCGCGCCCTTTCGTGAGCGCGTTTGCGAGAGCATACGCTGCAGCAGCGGGCCGCCGTCCGGTGCGCGGTGAAGCCGGTCGATATGATTCAATGCCCTGCGCGCTGCTTGGAGCTCAAGTGGCCACGCTCCTGCCTCGGCCAACGTTGCGGCGCACTGCGAGTTTTTGGGCAGGCCAAGGCATACGCGCAGGTACTTGCGGTGCTGAAGCTCGAGTTTCTTCCAGCACGGCTTGCGCAACGTGACGAGCGGCAGCGCATAGAGAACTGCCCCCAAAGCTGCGGCATTGTATAGCCGCAGCGCGGCTTGCTGGGAGATGCCCTGGCCTCGAGCGGTGAGCTTGTGCACGGCGGCGGTGATCCTCTTCATCTGCAGACAGGCCTTGGTCGCCGCGGGGCGGAAGGAAAGGCGCCAGTCGATGTCCAGGCCAAGGTACCGCACCGATTTACGCCAAGGAATCGGAGTCCCGTCCAGTAACAGTGGCGCAAGGTGCGCGCGCGGGCGCGAAACGCAGGCCATGTCCACCGATTTGTCCGCGCTCAGCGACAGACCAAGGCCGCGCAAGCCGGCGTCGATTGCGGTCAGAGGTCCCTGAAGGCACCCCCGCAAGTGGAACGCTTCGCCCGGTGGTCCCCGGCACCACAGAGCTACGTCGTCTGCATATATGGACATGTACACATGGTGTCGGCCGCTCGTGGGGAGGGAGCCCGGCACCACCGACATTGCCACATTAAACAGAAATGGTGATCGGACAGAGCCCTGCGGCACGCCCATGTCCACCAGGCGAGGCTTGGAGAGCTTACCCCCTACTCGTACGCGCATGGTGCGCCCGCTCAGGAAGCCATGAGCGTATCGCAAAAAGCGCCCGCTCACACAAGCCCCCTCAAGCCCCGCGAGAATTTATGCTTGGTGAACGTTGTCAAAATCGCCCGAGACGTCCAGTAGTAGCAGCAGCGCAACCTGACCCAGCTCAGGTGCTTCAGCATCGATGACAGATGAATAATAATAATAATAATTGGTCTTGTGGGGAAAGGAAATGGCCCAGTATCTCTCTCATATATCGTTGGACACCTGAACCACGCCGTAAGGGAAGCGATAAAGGAGGGAGTGAAAGAAGAAAGGAAGAAGAAGGTGCCGTATAGGAGGGCACCGGAATAATTTCGACGACCTGGGGATCTTTAACGTGCACTCTAATTGCACAGCACACGGGCGCTTTGCGTTTCGCTTCCACAGAAACGCGGCCGCCGCGGTCGGGTTCGTAAGGGAAATAAAATGAAAATTGGTTTTAAGAAAACGAAATGACGCCTGTCTCACATATTCTGTGTACACCCGGACCGCGCCATGAGGAAAGGAATATTTCCGACGCGTGGTGCCCACCACTACTACTACTACTACGACGCCGACGGCTTTTCGACGGAACGAGCTGTATAGGCTGTCACGTAAAATAAAAAATGAAGGGAGAAGGAGGACAGGGAAAGGCTTTCGCATTTGCGCTTGTAAGCAGTCTTAAATGCAATTATGTAATTTTTTTTAATCCTGCAATCATGTAATTTTCCAGCACCCGCCGCGGTGGCTGAGTGGTTAGCGCGCTCGGCTACTGATTTGGAGTTCCCGGATTCGAACCCGACTGCGGCGGATCCCTTTTTATGGAGGCAAAACGCTAAGGCGCCCGTGTGCTGTGTGATGTCAGTGCACGCTAAAGATCCCCAGGTGGTCGAAATTATTACGGAGCCACCACTACGGCCCATCTTTCTTCCTTTCTTCTTTCACTCCCTCCTTTATCCTTCCCCCAAAGGGATATATGAGACAGATATATGAGAAAGATACTTTTCCGAAAAACCAAATATTATTATTATTATTATTTTCCCGCCTCTCTCCTCAGAGAAAGCAAGGGGCAGGGGTTAATTTATCACGCTTGGCTGGCTAGCGCTTCCTTCTCGACTCTCGCCATGGAAGCGGGGGAAGGGCTTCGCACTCGTCCTGCAGCCGGCGTCGAGGACATCATTAAGTGGCCACGCAGAGACATATGCCGGCCGTTTCGCTTAATGGCACTAGTCGCAGTAAAATGGGCTCTCTCGCGGGCTGCTCCGCAGCGTTGCATGATTCTGGCGACAGTGGCCCTGGACACACTGCGCAGCCCATGTGTGTTTTATCTGCTACTAACAGCTACCCACGCCTCCAGTATTTGTTGCAGGATTCTCCAGACCTGCTCAGAGTCCGGCACAACTACAAGCCATAGCAGGTGTCCACCTCGCAAGATATTTATCCCACTGCCTACTTGCATAAAACTTCACTTTGCTTGCGGAATTTTACGGGAAATGTCTACCAACGGAGTGATTGTAGTGATCCTTACTTTTATATTATAGCTTCTTTCCTACCTTTGCCGTTTTCCCATTCGCCACTTAAGCCGTGGGTCCTCCTACAGCTATAAATATTCATTTATGCACAGGCTGAAGCCAAGTGTTAAGTATGAAAGAAATGCGCGCGGGCATGCGCAGTTTTTTGTGCTCGGGTCGACGTCGCGCCCGGGGAACCTGGTCAGCGGTAAAGAAGCCGCTCCTCCTAAAGCTTCCACCTCTGGCTTTCCCGGCTTGTTACCAACAACTTCCGACCCCCCCCCCCCCACTCTCTCCTGCGGTCGTAAAAAGACTTGAAGGGGGGCGAGGGGTAGGGCACGCTTTGTTCACGTCGAGAAAGCGTTGAAAGCCTGCCCGAAAAGCTGTGCTGGACGCGAAGCTTTGGGGTTATAACTTCTACATTTCTTTGGTGGCCCCAAGGTCTCCTCTAAGCTTTCGTTTTTGTATCATTGTATTGCTATGTTTCTCAACATGTGCTGCCGGATAACCCAATATCTGGGCTTCCTTACTTTGTATAAGCAAGACTACTTCAAAAGCCAAGAAACAGTAATGTGGGAAAAACTTACATCCCGCTATTGGCTTCCTACAGAGAAGTAACTATGAGAGGAGAACAATAAAAAATTAAGCAGACCTGCAAATAATCAATCAACGAGCCGGCTTTCTTAAGGGTGCATCTTTCTAGGCAGGTGGTGCTGCTTCGCAAGGCCCTAGCACGGATTGCTTTGCAAAAGGCAGTCACACATGCGGCTCTCTTTCGTCCATTCCAGACAATCCAGGCATCTGCAGTAGTGAAAATGTTGTTCACGCAAATGTACAGTAGAAACTGATAGTGTGCGGTACCTGGACGTGAATTAACTTCTGACAAGAAAAATTGCAAGCATTTTCTATCCAAAGAATTCATCTTGGAGGTGATATCGTGCGAATTCTCTAACGTTATTTGAGCTCGAATGGCAGACATTAGCTGAGGGCGATCAATGCAATCACAACTGTTTATTGAAAAATGTTGGAATATATTCGCACCTTTTTTGTGTAAATTAACCGGCGCTTATAGGCGAGAAACTGGCTCTTTTATTCCACCGAGAGGCAGTTTGAACTTGTACAAGAAGTCTTCACGGTGTTATCCTTATATATGATAGAGTATCAGCTGTGCCTATCTAATCGTTTTGAAGTGGCTCAAACGAATCTTGTGAAAATTTTTATCCGGCGGCCGATCAGATAAAAAAAATAACGCACTTAAACATTTTTAAGGAGCTCCGTATGTGGCCAGAGAGAACACATGAATCCAAATGGCACCCATTTGAGCCTGCATGATTGTCAGACAAGTCAAATAAGGAACAATAATACCTATTCGAAGTCATACGTATTATGTGGAGGTGAAGCGAGTACTTATCAGTGCTAAACTGAAAGAGCAGCTTATGTAAAAGCTTTGAACTTAGGCGCGTTGCAGCTGAGGCGAGAAGGCGCTCTCTCTAAGCTAGATATATTTTAGGACCCCTGGGTGAAAGGCGCGCAACTCCAAAAGTTTATTTATCGCGCAGAAGCAAGGTTTAAAACGTTCTTTTCTCATGAAAAATAACATTTACATAGGTGATCAAAACAAAAAGAGGAATACGTTCAGGAACCCCAACGGTTCTTGGTCACAGGGAGGCAGACAACACGAGCAGGTGAAAATTTAAGGGTAAAGTATGTGACGTACAAATTCGTGTGACCAGCGAAACATAAAGCCATGTTTTTCGTGACTATTTCCTGAAAGAAAAACACTCCTCGAGTACATGTAGTCAAAGGTTCGGTAAAGTTTGGTCTGCTCAGGCATAGACGTTAACAACAATATTTACAGTTACTGCCAAAGTCGAACAGTGGAAAGCGCTTTGGTCACCGGAACTGCATCTGTCTCTATAGGGACACAAAAATATTTTTTTTCAGCGGCGCGAAATGAAGTGGCAAACTCACGATGCAAATATGCGTAAGTGGACACTGCGTAAGTTTTGAGTACTCCACAAGCAAACTCGCTGTGAAAAAAATTCTGGAAAGACACAAAGATGAGGACAAACTCTTTGCACGTTTCTGCACCCGAGTTAATCGGGAAAGCTCAGGTGGGAACACGGGCAAATTCGGGTAAGTTCGCAGGAGCATCCCGCCAGCTGAGCTTCAGGTCGCTCGGGAAGGGCAACATGGGTCGCACAATCCTTCCCGGTGCTGTGCACCTGCCTGTGCAGTGGCGCATCTTTTAACTGCTGCACCACTGCGCGGGTGGTGGTCTTAGGACTCTCCGCCATCTATCAATGTTAAGTAGAGAGTTACCACTTCTCTCCATATGGACATTAGCCACTAAAGCTATCGCGTCACACCATTAAGGCTGGGTCTAAGTACCTTCTACAACTGAACAAAGAACACCTGCTTCCGCACGTCTAGTCTGCTTAACCACGTTTAACTCCTACGAATTGTTGTTTTCATTAATAGAAGGAAGCGTTCTCGGAGAACAATAAAAAGCAAGGAACACATGAAAGCACGAGATTTAGTAGCATTGGACGGCATACACAAGTGCAATAGACCGCCTTTGACAGGCGTGCGTGTTCTGATAGTCAGGCACCGCGAACCAAGACCGAGTGCTTCCAGAAGTCCTTAAACAATGTTCTTGACCTTGCCCGAATAGAAATTAAAATACCAGCAAATTAAATGCAGGGTAATCTTTTAGCAAAAGTAATATTCATAAATAGAATAAAACGTGCCGTTTTACTGTAGATTGATTGGTTAATTCGCAGCTCTCCTGCTCTCTATAAAATGCTGTAGTTTGAACAGAGTAGCTTTCTGGTCCCGTGATTTTCGATGAACGTATTTTTCAGGTTACGTGGTGGCGGTGGTGGAGTAAATACTTCACTCTGCTATCGTTCCGAAACAGGTGACAGCTGAGTGTGAAATAAGCTGTATGGCTTGGTGGACTGGTTGCTTGTCGGCGGGTATTCTAACGCGACAGCGTTATATGCCCCTTTATGCAGAAAATCCGGCGTCGGCTTTGTCGGCGTTGTCGGCGTTGTCGTTGTGAGGGAATATCACAAGCATGACTTTGTCAGGTGATGCCCAGAGACCAACCTATGAGGCGAGTTGGCCACCTAGGTCACGTGACATTGCGGCGTCATCACAACCTGCCCCCCAGACGGTAAGCAATCTGCCAACCCTAGCAGGCACAGTTAAATAATATTTGGGCCCTCGGTAAAAGCAACATGGGCCGCTGAGTGCCCACTGCTGGGAGCTCCTGCCATCGCCGGGTAGTGGCGCATTGCTTAACAGCTGCAACACTTCGCTAGGAGAGGTATGAGGACTTCCAGGGATCTATGAATGTGAAGTAGGCAATGATGTTCTGAGTGTATAAGAATTAAAGGAATAATTTTTTGCGTCATACCCTTAAGGCGGGGCTTAAGTGTCCTCTGCAATCATTGCTTTTATAGGAGTGTACCAAGGACACTACGAATAAAATTCAGGTGAGAAAAGTGTTGACTCGCCTTTTCGTACTCATTTCTATCCCTTAAGCTAAGACCTTACGAGGAAAAAAACGTCGCGAAGGCAGGATTTGTAGTAAAAAAACAGTAGAAGCTCAGCTTGGCGGCATGCTCGTAAGAAACACATCGAGAACATCTAAAGAATTGGATAGCATCATGTGGATTTAAGCTGCTCGTTTCTGTTTCCATGCCAGTGATCTGGTGTAAAAGTATGAATGCCGAGCAGCCTTTTCTCGCTAAAATGATCACGGATTCTTCTCCGTACTTTCTTTTTAATGCTATCCGTCAACTGGATGCAAGTGAGTAGGGAATTCTGTTGGACGCTGTGAATGGAACCGTTACACAGCAGCGAAGCTCGACGTAAGTAGAAGCTTGATGCGTTGACTAGACATTCAAGACCGTTCTCTACCCGAACCTGAATTTTTTTTATTTTTCATTTATATACGTTTTCTGCCGGGAGTCACTGCAAATTTAAGAAAATAGAACTCGTTTTCTCCTCTCTACTAAAATCGCCCTTGGCTCCGACTTCAATGTTTACGCTTTTCGCTCTGGTAAAATGGCACCATTTGACGGACCTTTAGATATAAGCATTCGGATGGCTCTCATCGGTTCTCGCATTTTCAAAAGCGCCTGTCTCCGATGCGATTTCTGTTTCTTAACAGTTTTTCTGGAATTTTCTGAAATCAATGGCCATCGGCAGTTATAGATGCTGACTGAATCGCTCCAAAAGCGTTTCTATGCTGGCTCTAATATCCGAGAACCTCCGTTCCGCTTCCATCAGTCGCCAATGGCTCCTGCGAAAGGTAACGAAAAAAATCCTTTGGGATGCTTAGAAAAAGATTGGAGATGACACTTAAGCTCAGCTTTAAAGGTATGAGGTTATAGCTCTAATGATTTAAAGCCCGTATATGCGGTATTCGTCTTTCTCAGCTTTACACTAATAGATCGCTGAGGGTGTCACACCACTCCTTCATGCAAGGGTGCAGCGATTAAGAGATGCGCGACTGCCCTGCGATGTCAGGCAGTGCCACCGGTAAGGCTTGTGAAACCCAAGTTGCTGTTCCCGAGTATCACCTCCCAAGATTCCACCTGCCACGGCACCACCTGCCACGATGGTCACTTCGCTTACAATCCGGTGGGTAGGTTGTGATGACGCTACAAGGTTTCGCCACCTAGGTCGCCACCTACGCTGCTTCCCCGGCGACTGGCACCTGGGCCACCCTACACTACCCTATTTGTCGCTCACAACGCCGACGCCGGATTTTCTTGGCAACGGGGCCTTTAACACTATTGCTTTAATTATAGACCGTGCCGCTAATTGCACGGAACTAGTCGCAGAAGTAAGCAGTAACCCACATAACTGGCAATGTTGTCGAGGTTGGCAGGGGGCGGGGGAGGGAAATGGAATTTACATGCATTAAATTACAAGCAGCAGGATAGTGTGCGAGAATCATTTCTACGCCCACGTAGCGCGTCAGATGTTAAACTGGGCGCTATAATCTCTTATGCAGGTCTATGCATGCTATACTTTCGGCTGTGAACTGTTATGTCTTTATGTCGGGAAATCATTCAATGGCTTCTGAATTCTTCCTTCCAGTGTTGCTAGAAAAATCTTTAAAGGTGAAAAGATACAGTGAGACCTAAAATATTGAAGACTGAGACCCAGACTAATACAAGGGTTTGACGCGATGGGTTCATCTTTGTATTTTCAGCATTACCTTCGCTGCTGAGTTGTGAAATAACTTTCCGGGCAATCTAGACTTCTCGCGTATCCCCTCCTCCTCCAACGTTAATTGTATGTTTGGTGATTCATGCTTGTAACAAGAGAGACACGAGTTTTTTTTTTGTTCATGAATGCTACAGATTTGTCTAGCCTTTACTTTGGTGCTGCAAACACACGTCATTTTTCTCTCTAAATTTTACTTTCATGCCTCATGCTCGATTTTATTTGATTATGGGGGTTTAACGGCCCAAAGAGACTCAGGCTATGATGGACGCAGTAATAAAAGGCTCCGGTAATTTCGCCTACCTTTTGTTCTTAAGCGTGCACTGATATCGCACAGTACACGGGCCTCTTGAATTTCGCCCCCATTGAAACTCGACCGCCGCGCCCGGCATCGAAACCGCGTCTTTCGGGCCAGCGGTCAAGCGCCATAACCACTCAGCCACCGCGGCGGCTGTCATGTCTCATGGAACATTATATTTGTTGCCTTTATTGTACTTTTTGTGGAACATATCTCCAGACTGTGCTATTGGTCTGCAATTTTTGTCATATTGGAACGTTACAATAGAATTAAAGAGGATGATGATGATGGAAGGCCATGGTGCTGAACGAGCATATATATTCAAGGCAGTATCATTCCGGTGCATTGATTGTATTAAACTTTTTCAGAACTGACAGACTTTCAGGTAAATTCATAACAGCGGAATACAAATAAAAACTAAAATTAGCCTTTAGATACAAACTATTTACTCTGATGTTTACATGATATTATGCGTCTTTTAAAGTACCATATCGCTCTATGAAGGATTTTAAAACATCGATGAAACATAAACAATTGCAATTGGCACTTTTTAAATGATAGTCTATAGTAGAACAGTGTAGGTGCTAAAACATGTTATTCTCGCGAGTAATACGTGTCAAGTAAAGCATTCCACACTTTGGCCGCGCTGTATCTAGGCGTAATGCCATTTACCCAGGATGGAAATGACAACCTATAGATAGCGAAGAAAATGCGAGCATGTTTGCGTCGTGTTGTCAAGTTTTCCAAACAGAGAAAATTCAGAACGAGCCGGAGTGATTCATTACCAAGGAGTCTGCCAAGTGTCGGACACGACGGGCTCTGCAAAATGTGGGGCAGGGAATACTTACCGTGCTCTGGTAAGCAGTGCGCCCTGACTTACTGACGGCAGTAAATAGCACGGTCAAAGGACACTTAATCAGGCAGCGTCAAGTCCCAGCTAAGCGGCTGAGCATAGTTTTATCCAATAATGCAAACAACGAGTATACGCAGGACTCCTGCACCCCAACTGTGCTCGTGTGTTTAAATTTCGAGGTGACAGAGCCCCTCAAAGAGCTGCCTGTGTTGGGGTCATATCAGTGATGGCCAGCGGAGTGAAATACGAGCCCGTATGCATTTGCCGGGCTTTCTGAGTGATGATTCCGTACGTGAGTTAATAAAAGTTCACGCTGCGTGCGTTTCGAGTCTGTAGGGGAATTACTTCTGAATAGTGAGCGGAAATACGTTTGTGGTAATAACTGCGACTCTGCTTGTCTCACCGGCACGACTCCATGTTTGCGATACAAAGGTGTGGGTGTTTTCCGTAGGCAGGAAGTATCATGGCGGAGCCGCTTCAGGCAAGCTGGTTTTTGTTTCAGCTACGTCACAGTGGTTTCAACTAACTCTCGACAAGGACACATCAAGATAATACTCACTGAAACCAATAAATGCAAAGGGAAGAGTTTCTACTATCTTTTTACGTTTGTGGTGCTGATAACGAGAAATTATCAGTGCAGCCATTTTTCACCTGCGAGATAATTGATCGAAAGAGAAGCATGAAAAAATGTCTGCAAAATAACAACTATGAAAATTTAAAGTAGTTGCCAATCCTTTATTTTCATTTGGCCTGGGCGACATTCTTCACCAGCAAAATGCCCTTCGAGGATATAACTGGAATTTGAATTTAAAATAGAAGAAAGGAAAAAAAACACATTGTATGCAGAGTGGCGGCCATAATAATTTGACGCACGCTGTGGAGGAGAACCTTACTTGCAATCTTGGAAAAATGCAGAATGCTTTCGCGTTGCTTGCACGCACCGTAAGAGAACAGTTCAAATGTCAAAGCATGCATACTCCTCTCCTGGTTGTTACTATTAGATTTCATTCCTTTGAACATTAAACAAATGTGCAGTTATTCTATCTTTCAACAGCTGCCGACTCAAGATATAGCTTACGTTTCGAAGCTTTGCTGATATATCAAAGTTCCCGCTAGGTAGGCATGATATGAAAGCTGGCCACTCTCCAACGTGGACATCTTACGCAAATAGTTTTGCTATACAAGCGTGTAGCATTAGGACCTGTAAGTACAGCGATTCGATTTAAACTGTGCGGTGAGGTATTTCAGCAAACAGGTTTTCTGCGTATCCAAAAGATAATCTGAGACACTCAAAAAGTATAACATCAAGAACAAGCGGTGAATGTTTAATCAGAAATAAGCCTCTTTCAAGTCGTTCACGCAGGTAATGCGAGACCAACTATTCCAGATTAGCGGCTTACCTGCACGAGTCCTACGACTTAGAGTGATACTAGGCATTTTCTTTCGTTGCGAGCTTTTTTTTTGTGACATGAGCCACAGCTAGTAAAGTGTCTTGCTACAACAAATTATAAGCCCGACTAGTAGCACATGCACCCGGCTAACCTAGGATGGCGCTCGTCACTGTGGCTTCCACTTATCGAGTCTTTTCGGCCGTTAAGATCCACAATGCTACTAAAGTGCCCAACAAGACTAGCTCTGTTATAAGTAGCGCATCGAGACATCGAAACACTGTTGACATTTTTTCTAGCAACTCAAGCATCTTCGGGGGTATTCAGCAGCAAAACATGGAGCTGTGACTGGCTACAGCATGTAACTGGTTGTTATGCGCCCTTCAAACAGAGCATTGTGTTGGGAAAGATCTCATGTGCAGGCAGTCTTCTTTGCAGAGGCCATGGAGCTTGTTATCCTAAACTTCCCTGTCATCAAGTGCTGTCACTGCAGACATGCATCGCTGAGGCTTCTGCGAGGAGGAGCGTAGAATGCGCAAAATAGATTTTGGTCAAATGTATCCATGCGGCTAGAAAGTAAATAGAATACTTGGGCGTCCGGATCAATCACTGAGCTACTTACAACGCGTTATGTCTAAACAACCTTCATCCTTCTAAAAACAAACCAGAAGGACGACAAAACATTCTTGTGGTCCCTGCACAGGAGAATCTGCTGTAGTTTTTATTGTGCTTTCAGAAAAGTGTCACGTCACATTAGGTATAACCACTGCTGTTGAACAGTCTCGACTAGGTTATTCCGACCTGTAAAATGGTTTCCTATACAGGACGCTTCCCAAAGTAATATTCAACATCGCAGACTTGCTTGACTGTCACATTCTCGAAATATGCCTCTTTTTCGGTGAACCTCGAAGCGTATTTCTTATCAAATGCGTTATCCAATATTTTATGGCCTTTTATTCTACTTGGGGAACACCACGCTGCCTTCTGAACAGTATGGCTAGCTGCAAATAAATAAGTTATCGTGCACCAAGCAAAAGAGTAAAGCCTGCTTATGAATTTTGTGCGGGAGGTCTACTTCTAATCGAGAAACTTATTTCTACAAGAGAATATATGCGCTGACCATTAACGAGATATCAAAGAAAATTGTTTTGTTCCAGGCAAACTCCTAAAGCTTGATAATATCTCAGAGGGCTATTGAAACTATTACAAGTCAGCTGGTCTGCAGGTGTTGAAAACCCCGGAGTGCAGTAAACGAGAGGAACTTGTGAAGAGCCTCGAATTAGAAGAGGAATTCTAAGCCCAGATCAGGAAGTAGTATCTTCAATTCTGCTCATCTGCTGTATTTTTCTCATTCTGTATCCGCTGAGCATGAGCATTTTTGAGACCGCTTGAAAGGGCCTCATAAGAAGTTCACTGGCCTCTTACGATTGCTGTTAACTCATACGAGTGACTTTTGGATGTCAATCATGTTTTGATGTTTTGTTTATATATCCAATGAAAACAGGCGTTGCTCTTCCAAAAGATACCGCAGTACGAGTGAATAAAATTTCAGCGATGATTAGAATGTGTAATTGGAACAGAGAGCAGGGATGAGACCTGGCGCAGCCTCGTAAACAACAGCTGAAGTTGTCAACCTCTGCTGTTATGTTCCAGCTTAACAGCATCTTTTGTAGCATCTCTTCCTGTCCAGAGGCAGATAAGTGACAAACGTTTATGGCTATTGCGATCGTAGACCAGCTTGCGTTGAATGTATTTTTTTTCTTCACTTTCTCCGCGGCAACCGAAGGACAGCCTGCAGCATTTCCCAGAGTTATCTCTAAGAGCGACAAGATGGGCGTTGCCACATGGGAATACCTCATATAGTAAGGAAGGAAGTTTGTGTGAACATACCATATAAAGAGCACAAAATAGCACAGGCCTGGTTGACTGATGCACACTGGCTAAAGGAAGTGGCACTTTAAACAGCAGTGATTCGGAAAAAAATTAACGCAGAGTGAAAAACCAATATATTCTCTACTATTGGAAGCTCTGCTGCTTGCAGCGAAGATGCGGATGCATGGGGAACAAGGCGACAACTTATGCGCTTACCTAGGCGCTCGTGTGGAACCACTTTATATCTTTATAGTTATATTACATCGAGAGTACCCCCTTGTGCATTATATATCTCAGGTAGTGTACGAATGAACGACCGGATGCGGGTCAAACTGCCCTTTTACTCCTCAACACAAACAGTATAGTCTCCTGCAATACAGATTCTTTAGAACACCAAAACAATTCACATTTTGCCGACGTTGCTGGAGCATATACATCAAAATGCATATTCGTGTTTCAAATTGCTAGCAGCGGTGGGCATCTTTGAACACTGGTATTCCCAATACCACAGAATTACCAAGCATGGTTGCCCGAAAAGAACACTAATATCTGAATAATTTAAACAGGATTAGGGAACAAAATTTGTCACATGGCGACCACAACTCTCAGTAACTTTCCAAAGCGGACATTTGCTTCTGAATTACTGCGCCCGGCCAATAGTGCCTTCTTGCTCAAAACACTGTTTCTTGGGAAACGTCATTTTTCGGTTATTTTTATTTCGTACACGACCATCTGGCTATGGGTCTTTTCGTTACATGATCACTGCAGGACTTGACCTAGCATTCCTCAAGCTATATTCCGCATCATGATTGCCATATTTGTATGTTTTCTGTAGGGAATAAATAGAATCCACCGGCATGAAAAAATTCTCTGTTTTATTCTATGCATACTATGTGGATTGTAGCCGTAGGTATGCGCCGCGCAAACAGAATGTTTCAGAAGGAATTTGGTGAACAGATACGAACTTATATTTCTTCATGCTGCTCACAGTCTCATCAGAAATTTTCTATTTGAAACCGACATTTATGTTCCGCATGAAATCTGAAGCCACACAGGCTAGCCAGGTTTTCTGGAGTTGAAGTGCAAGATCATACAGCAGGAAACCCGGATACAGCTTTGGGACGCAGTCGATAACTATTCTGCGACTGCACCAGAGTGCGGCATATAGGCAGTCCAAGACAAACCATCGAGTTTCCTAGCTAGAGGCTGCAAAGAAAGTATCGTTGTGATCCATAACCTAAGACTCCGATGCAAGATAGAACACAGGTAGCAATATTGACAAGGAGCGCAAGAATGCCAGGAGACGTTCTTACAAATATTGCACAATTTATTCAACTCTACTAAAAGGCGCAGAGACCCAAAACTCGTGACACCACCGAAACTGAATTTCTTGCCATGCCACTTATAAATAGCATTCATTTCTCGGCAGAGGCCACAAGTGGATGTGGTTTTGAGAAGGTTGTATTTTGATTTTATCTGGCCGCTTTGGTCTCGCGGGAGCGAGTTTTCGGACATCGTGTCCTTGATTTATGGCCTGCAACTGTTTTTTTTTCTAAAATACGGCAGCATGCTGCCTGGTTCTGGGTTTGAATTACAGTTTGCGCTTTCCCTGAAGCAAAGCCGCACAATGCCGTAAATTTGCGCGCACAGTTTAACTCGGTTGAACTGCTTGGATCGGTGTGGCATTCCGTTTATAATATTTCTCCCAGTAGGAAAGTCCGCCAACGCAAACAGCTATAAGTTAAACGAGAAGGATATAGAAACTGGAAGAGCAAAACAAGAATATGTTACACTTCAGAAAAAGGATATCAGTACACTTGACCTCCACTTTGACAGCGCTGAGCTCACTACGCGGAAGAGTTAAAGGGGCTCGCCTGCACCAGCTGTTATCTCAGTATTAGCGTTTTGAGGTTTCAGTTATGTCTGAGTTTCATTTGTTGCTGATAGTTCATACGGGGTGCGTTACGCAATACCTTCTCTCTTTACAGCGGTAGCAATAATTGAATGCAGTATTTTTCTCGCAATTAAAACAACATAAAGAGGTACCGTAACTACATAATTTAGAAATTAAAACATAAAGTATCTTTGAAATGGGTTTTGTTAGTGATACTCAGCAAAGTTAACGACGCAATTACTCAAGAAATTTCACGGCAGTAAAAATGAGGCCTATGTCAAGAAAGGTTGATGGTTTTTGCTTCCCGTTCACTTCTAGCCATTTACACGCATGTTCACGTGTCACTCGCTGGGGTACTATTTTTCATGCATTGTACGTCTTATCACGAGACCAAGCTGGGAAGCTCAGCGCTTCAGCATTAGGTAATTCCTGCAATCATGTTGTAGAAGTCATCACTATTTAGAGGCAGCTGGTCTGCGTGGCGATGCAAGCCAAGCCATGTGCTCAATGTCAGGAGTGGTGGGTAGAAGATGCGGGGGATATTGAAATGGTAGGAGATATTTAAAGAAATTGTGCTCTAGGTACGGCAACAGACTCTTATAGAGTGAGAGTACCTCATTTGTGCACAGCTGACATTGCGAGAGCTGCTGAGCCTCGTTATCAAGTGTTCTCTTTAGGTATGGTTAACAGTACACGCGGTTTGGCTTGTGGGCTCCTCGACGATAAATGCGAGATACAGTGGCTTTAGTTTCCGTGGTCAGCGTTGGAGCACGTATGCAATTTCATGCTGTGGTATATAAGATACCAAATTTATTCTCTAAAACTCAAGTTATAATGAGAACATGCTGGCATGACATCGTATTCGAAGCTGTATTTAGTAAATGAGAGCATCTAATTCTATCCATGGCAAGTGATTATGCTATCAGGATGTGGCCGGACTACAAACGGCATGTGAGATGGTGAGTGTGGGCTCCCGATGTTTCAAGGAATGAGCAAATTTGAGAGAACGTGATGAGCATTAACACGCCATGTAGAGAGCGAACTTCGGGCAAATCTTCGAGAAAGGAGTTGGAGATTCGAAGTCCTGTTTGAGGTGTTAGCGCGTGGCGGCTTCATTTGCAGACATGGTTCATTGATCTTTCATCGTGAAAAAGTGCAACGATGGGGACCCTGCTGTGGTTTCGGCGCAGAAAGGTACCGAGTGTCTGCGCATCACAGTTAAATCGCGTAGTTAAAGAGTAGACGAAAAGTCATATGTATATTAAACATGTTTAGGCTTTCCTCTGGAAAAAATGGAACACCAGGAGAACGCAGACAACTCTCCGGCACACATGCGCAGGGTCAAAACAGAGATGTAAAATTGGGCTTTCATATCGGTGTTGTTCTAGCGGACACATTGGGATTACTAAATTATGTGAGGGCAAGAATAATTTTACGGCTTAACGGAAAAGATTGCAAATAGCTATTTCTTTGGCAAAAAATATTCTCATAACAACTAGTGCTGCTTTGACGCAATGGTTCAATTATTATCACAGTCCTTTCAATGAGTGCCACAATCACGCGGCCTTAAAGGAGTTGGTGATGAACTAAAGATAAGCAATAGAAAGTTCGACTAAAAAACGCTTAGAAATTTTCAAAGACGTCTCCATCTCTTATCGCGCCAGTATTATAAGGTAACGGATATCAAAGTATCCTTTTGATTTGCGCTTCCCAAATGAAAGTAATTTTTAGATTGTTTATAGCGCAGATCGTTTCCGCTATTTTACTAAGTTGCCAATCTGTAGAAATGCTGCAGGATGCTTTAATGCTATTTTTTTTATTAACAATTCGTGCTATGACTTCCAAATAGCTCCTTCTGGCCTCTAACTTCTTAGTTTTTCTTTTCACTTTAGCATGCCTACTTGGCGCGAAACATTTGTATTTACCTGCAACCATAGTTCCGACCTAGAACATAAATATCAGCTTACACCACCTCTAAGAAAAACAGGTTTGCTTGACAAATGAAAACATTGCTGGCTCTCAGCTCCCCATTTTTCTACGCAAGGTAGTCGAGGGAACCCAAGCGGCATGTGAACAGTCGTAAGGGGAAATGCTCTCTAGGAGCACAAAGAAAGAAAGAAAGAAAGAAAGAAAGAAAGAAAGAAAGAAAGGAAGCGTATTCGATATCCGGGACCCATTTTTCCGCTTTTCCGGCTCCCGGCTCCCCAGAGGCAAAGGAAGAAGAAAGGACGGCCACTCATTTCCCTAAAGACTTCGTTCTTCACGACTGGTGCTTTTCTCTGTGTATCACACTAAAGCGTCGGCTTTCTTCAGAGGAAGTCGTCGTTGTTTGTATTTTTTTACCCCTCCCGACAGTTCAGCCTTCAAGAGATTAATCTGAATTTATATAGAAAACCGCGAGAAACACTCCAGACCTCTGGTTTGCACTGAATTTCAAGCATCCTCAGACTCTTGCCGCATATTTTCTGCCATGTGCTTTCCCATATTTATAGTGCTACCAAGAGCGTCTAGCTCAAGAAATTCACAAGACCAACAAATAGTAAAGACTAAACAGGATATTCAGCGATAAACTTTAGTGACAGTGAGCAAAAATTGCCGTTTTATTCGTGCTCTCGTTTTAAGTGCTTTGTTTTTCTTCCAGTACAGTCGTCTTCATTACCGCACGACCGATCTTCGAATCAAAGGGTAAGCTCTCCAAGGGGAATAACGTGTTTCAAGCATAGACTGCATCATTAGTGTGTTCTTCCACGGTTAACGAGGAGAAAGAAGTAAATGGAGCCTTCCACTTCTTTGTGGAAATAAAACATGTATGTATGTATGTATGTATGTATGTATGTATGTATGCATGCATGTATGTATGTATGTATGTATGTATGTATGTATGTATGTATGTATGTATGTATGTATGTATGTATGTATGTATGTATGTATGTATGTATGTATGTATGTATGTATGTATGTATGTATGTATGTATGTATGTATGTATGTATGTATGTATGTATGTATGTATGTATGTATGTATGTATGTATGTATGTATGTATGTATGTATGTATGTATGTATGTATGTATGTATGTATGTATGTATGTATGTATGTATGTATGTATGTATGTATGTATGTATGTATGTATGTATGTATGTAGATACGTCAGAAGCCGTATACACCGCTATGGAAACTTTAAAGTGAACTGCCAATAGCTCACACCAGAACGCCGTTTCTGTTGTAAAGAATGAATTTGCACAAAAAATTCCGCTGCCGAAGCAGTTTCATCCCCGATCAGCTAACGGCAATACCATGATGACGTGTGCAGCGTGTCAGCGGTTTTCTTCCCTGCTTCTGAGGAGAGAGCAGGAATTCAGACCCAGGAGGACTCAATATCGAGCAACTTGTACGCGATAGCATCCTTAGGAAAAGTGGTCCGCCAAGAATAAGATTGGGCGTAGGGAGCACATATTTTACCCTTCAAATAAGTAGTCCGAATGCCTTTGTTTTCGCCCCTGTTGGTCTTTACTCCGATGACGAAGGGGCATAGTTGTGGCTTCCGCCTTTTGTGGAGTAAATGTTTTTGTATATCACCTCCAGGTTAAGTAGGCATACAACAACGCAGCGAAAAATAGGTCCCAAGCATGCTTCTACTCCTCAATCGTAGGCCATAGAAAACACCCAGTTCCTCAACTGGGCAGCGACTACGAAGCTTTAGAGAGTGACGACCTTCGCCTTTGTCGTCATTAGGAATCCATCTATCACCAGCCCATCCTCTGCGTCGACTCCCGGAGCGTGTCATCACTCTAAGAGGCGAAACCGCCAACGACGGGAAATTTCTAAGGCCGCAGCCATGCTGAGCGCTCTCACAGCGCTTTGATCTTGTCTCCACTGTTGAATTTCTTTTCACACCGTAGAACGGCGCATGCATTGCTAGAGGCATGCTGTCGCAGGAAATATGGTCGCTGCGATTTGCCCTGCGACCTACGTCTTCGAAAATGGCTCCTATTGTGGACGTGTCCTTATCAGGTGACCTCCTGTTATGGTTACTTTGCTGCAAACGGGTCAAAGCTATTAAGTAATTACATCCTTATACATTCTCCCATGTAGAGGAGTGGGCCACAATCCCCCATTTATGAGATCATGACCTGCCATTTGCTCTGTACCACCCGCTTTCCTTCCGTCTTCCTTTCCTATGCGTGTAGAAGCAGGAAATGATCACTAGTAGTATTACTATACATCATCGCCTACCGTGTCCACTTTTTCCTTTTCTCCCCTTTCCGTTCTCCCGATGAGAGTAGTAGGCCAGTGTCACTGACTGCGTTGTGGCATCATGACTGGCCATTCGCTCTCTACCTATCCGTTTCTTTCCCTTTCCCCCTGCAGAGTAGCAGGGAACAATCATTCACTGATTCACTGCACCCTTAGAGTGTCCGAATGCTCGAAATATTCAATTAGCGATTCGAACATCCTTCGGTTCGATTCGGTGCATGAATCAAATAGCGAATGCTGAGAATAACGCGACATGCGTCGACTCGTTTCTGATATTTGGAGTAGCTTTCAAAAATCTAGCTCGAAGCTAGAAAACGATGCATCGTTGTATTCTTCGACGACTGCTTGAAATACTGACCCCACACCGAGGTCGCACAACATGCTTCGGCGATTCGTCTGCGCGAGATGGATGGGCGGCCAGCGCCAGGGCATGGTCTAATCGTGTGGTGGCGTTCACAACGCTTATACATGGTCTCCGACATATGCAGGCGTGGTAGGATTCAGGCGGATTTAACAAACCCGTTCTTGATGCCCGATCTGGGAGGTCATGCCTCATAGGTAGCTTTTGTCCCTTTCTTCTGTTGACGTGTGTTGTCATCAGTAGTAGAATTTAATACGCACGTCATGACGGAGATAGAATTCATTGTGGTCATAATTAACTAGACACGTGAGTATTTTTAATCACTTATAACTCATCAATTAAGAGGTCATCAAAACATGAATAAGATATTTGGAATCCTCTAGATAAGTAGAACACGTTAGACACCAAAATTAAGTAACGAAATAAATATATAGCTATGGTTTGGCTTATATTTAATATCTTATAATTAATAAACCGACGACGTCATGATCAACTAATGGCATATTCGTAACGGGCTCAATGAGTAGAACATGTTAGACACCATTATCGCTTAATTATTTATAGTTAGGCTTAACATGGCAGCCGTGACGTCAGCACTCGGCAGCTCACAAGGCGGTAAGCGCCCGGTCACCGTGAGGTATGGAAAAGCAGCCTTATCACGTGGTAATACATCGTATGGACGATAGATGACGCTACCAAAGAGCTACCTCTCGTTACCCCAACGCCTTGGAGACGCTGGTCGCATATTCTTTTTATCCACAATATTCGTGTTCGGCTAGTACCGTTCCGAAAGCCGTATTCTCAAGCTTTTTTAACTTCATCTACCTTTTGCATACTACCTCATTTTTGCCTTCCATTCTCTCCTTTATTATAGCAGAGATGTCAATTTTTCCACTTGTTAAAGGTCGCTCTCTATTTTTGTCTTAGCTATCTTGTTCCCATTCGCTGAAGAAAGAGCACTACGGCTCATGTTGCTTTCTGCGCAACGCTTTTATTTTCTTGTAATCCTTTCCAGAACTTTTCTTAGGATATAAAGTTCACACCCTTCAGATGGCTCCTGTCAGAAAACAATCATAATTCCAAATATGCCCTGTGGGGCACGTAAAGTGCCTAAGGCAGAACATGAAATTCAGTCGTTAGCGTCTGGCTACCACATGTTGCCTCATAGGTGGCTCATGTTTCTTATGAGTTTGCGAGGACCATGCGAAAAGTAAAAAAAAACAAGGTCAAAAGACGCGTCGAACTATGTAAATCCCTCATCATAGGTATATGCTATTGACACCTAACCACTGTGTAATGTATCAACCGCTTCAATACACTGTCTTGAAAGAAGAAAGTAACTTGGCTCATCAGGGAAATAATTATCCAAGCGTTAAGTTGGACGCCACGTCTTTGATATACATCGCAGACAGTCAGAGCCAAGATGCAAGCTTATTAATTAAGCATCATGTTGTGATTAAGCGATTCATCTATTTTTATAAACAATTTTAGTTAACACCGGCCTTGACTCCTAACAAAGAGGCTGATATTTAATGTCAAACTGAAGTTCCTATTGTTTTTCTTCTAAAGCAAGACAGAACCACGGCAAAAGGACGTAAGGCCAAACGATATCTCGGCTCCTCTGAGGCCTCTAAACTGCTCTCGGGAGTGCTTCACAGCATAGAAATTGATAATTTGTGCACTGCGTCTAAGGTTTACGTCGCAGGTCCAACTTGTATAGATATTTCTTCAAACAAAAATTGTATCAGGTAAAAGCTTATTACTGAACGCTGTCCTTCATCTCTCAAGAGATACATCATTATCAGGTATTTCCAGCTTTGCGTGACGAGCTTTTTTTACATGGGTAATAACGTCTTTTTGCTTTTGCGACTTCACAAAAACTGCTATGCCGCTTTGAAAGTAAATATAAAAAAGATCTTGTTCTGCATGAGGCTGATGAGAGCAGCGACTCACCGTTATACCACTGCTCATCAATAAGCATTTTCTCGCATAATAAATGAGGGATTCTGCGCTCTCCAGCTGCTCTCCATCTTCAAATTTGGATAATACCGCTGTAAAATGAACTCTTCAAGCAGGCAGTGGAGAAAAGTAATTTATGTACCGTCAGGGGGGAGGGGGGGGAATAAATCTGCAGGTAATTGCGCAAATAGACATAACAATCTACACCGATACCTGTTTTCGAAATGCCTAAGCATATTTTCATAAGTCTTACCGACCAGATATTACAGAAAGCCGCAAATCTAGCGTAAGCTCTTTCACTTGAATAAAGTACAAAGGGCTTTACTACATTCAGACCCTTTGAAAAAGTGAAAAGCCGAAGGGGTTTACTCAAAAGGCTCGCAAAAAGGATCTTGTAGGATTCCTCGAACTCTGAAGTTCCAGGAAATCTTGCACAAGAGCTTCACAAACCTTCAAACCTTTTGAAATGAGGGTGAAGAATTTCACTGTACATTGTTTCACAACACCTTACAAAGACTGTACGTCCGGCAGATTAGCGTCATATAATTCAGATTGAGAAGCAGCTTTGCAATTCTGGACCAAAATTGCTTACTGCAGTTCTAGTGGCTTGCAACATAGCAATGCCTGCGCTGATTGGACCCAGCGGAAGCTCCCCCATCAGCTGGGACCCCTGAACTCTACGATGGTCACTCTGGCAAAGTGAGCCGAAACAAGACAGCGGAGGCCACTTAAACGCATCAGCTAGAGAAGGTAAAGAACCGACTCGAAGAAATCAAGATCTACGCGGGCGCAGAGCGACAGCGTTTAGGTACCCACTGCGCAATAGAGGTCTTTGTCCCCGCGTCACCCTCGTACGATGGGGTATTTCGAGCGCGCCGTCTACCACAAGGTTCTATTAGGTCTTCGCAATGTCGGCATTGTTTGCCTGTGTGAGTGCTAAGAAGCTTCTGTTAAACGTGGCCATTAACGACGTCTAGGCGCACACATATTGTAAAGAAAAGGAAGCATGACTGTGATCATGTACAATTATTCATTTTTGTAGTACCCAATCTCTCTTTAATGTGTCAGAAGGCAAGAGTAAAGGAACTTAGTCGCAGTTTCTGGACAGACAGTTACGAAGGAGACAAAGTGATACTATCAAGGTTCCATAGTCCGCCTTGGACGCATCGCGAAGAGGATGGTGGCAAATATATTAGAACGCCCACAAGTCCGTAATGACAACAAAAGTTTAATGGCAAAAATTTACCTGCCACAGCTTAGAGTAAATGGTTCGAAAGAGACACAAAGCAGCGTGATAGTACACTTCCTCTCTTTCGATACATTCGTAATGAGCAGATTTTCACTGGTTTCACCGATCTCACCGCGCCTGTGAGCCTGGGAGGGTCACCACGAGAATTCCGGATCAGCTGTGGAGCTCCACCTCAGATCTGTCGCTTTTAATCTGTAAATATTATGTGCAGAAAAAAATTCAAATCTTGAGCTTTTTGCGAGACACGATACAAAGCACACAAAGACATTCCAGTCTTTCATGAATAAGAAGTAAAATTCTGTCGGTTCATCAAACATAAGTGTACATCCTACCTCTATACTTATTTCCGTGTGTACATAACACTTGTTTTGACTCATTTTTAACACAAGGCGCCCGTCTGCTATGCGATGTGAGTGTATGTTAAAGATTACGAGGTGCTAGAATTTCAATTGAATTCTGTTTATTTCACAACAAGTTTGGAAAGATATCTGGGCTGAAAGCTGTAAATCATCTGGACATGGCCCAGAAAACCTCTACAGGAAAATTCCGACATAGTTACTAACAATAGTTGACAGAAACAACGGAGAGATTGAGAATAGCCGTTACTGTACAATAATAACTTTGCGTAGTTTTCAAAACGCAAACAAGCTTAGTTTTCAAATATTATCACAAATAATAGAAGAATACACCATACATACTTATTTGAATAAAACAGTGCATTTGTACAATCATAACTGAAACCAAGAGAGCGTACAGGTTAGAGAAATGATAGATCAGTGAAGCAAACATACATCAAAACCACTACAATTTATAGTTTGGAAAAAAGATTCTTGAGCTTCTTTAAATGTAATTACCTTGATTTATGGATGACGGTTGAGTGTTTGTGGGAGGTTGTGCTGCAATCACTGAACTTTGTAGATTGTGCGGAAATACGGAGTATTCTGGAGACCTCAACTACGGAACCTATTCCTTTCTTCTTTCACTCCCTCCTTTATTGCTTGCCTTACGGCGTGGTTCGGGTGACCACTGAGATATGTGGGACAGTTACTGCCTCATTTCCTTTCCTTGAAACCAATTTTCAATGATAAACAACTCACCACTTTTCGGAGGTTCGAAAGCGTTGATTCACGCAATGTAAAAAACAAAAATCTCTCCGGAACCACTTCGCCGCTTGTGCAGAATGAAATGGCGTTAAATTTAGCACAGTTTTCTTCAATTTATTACGTCTGGTTTGGGAAAGTTGTACATTACACGTCGAAAAGGTTTCGAAAGGCAAGCGCAGCCATTAGCTGCACACTGTGTCAAAGCAGCAACCGAAAGCAACAGCATATTCATTGCAAGGAAAACTGGTGACACTGTGACTGAAGGCAATAAAAAGTGGGTCATGAATGAGGTTCTACATCACTTAAAAATCTCAAGCTATTATAAACAGCTTTTTCAATAGTATAGATTCCAAAAGGTATTGTTTCTAGGCAATGATTTGAGGCTCGCTATGCATGGCCAGCGGTCGAAATCTCGAGAAGGTGATAGGTACTCTAGCGCTGACCTCTCTGAAAGTTATTGAAGGGAAAAGCTTCATACGCTAGGTAAAGCAGTTGTCGCATAGGCCGGTGAATGACCTTCAACGACCTTGAGCCCATCTACGTTGGCCGTGTATGACCATATGTGGTGCAATTATGGTGCCAAACCCTTGACCCCTGACCGTGACCTATGGCCTTTCGTTAATCTTTGAGCTTGTCCGCTGACCTTTGACCTCTGACATTGGGTAAAATTTGGTTTGACTTTTCACCTTTGACATTAGGAACATCCGATGAGGTGATGTGAAGCCACGTGATGACATCTGATAGGTGTGTCGTAAGACCGTGTGATACAACGTCATAGCCACGTGATCTTCTGGTTATATATAAAACGGCTGTCACGAGCATGCCGCGGGGCTGCCAGGACGAGCCTCGGACGCTTAGCTAGCGTACTTGCGTTTCGCTAAATTCCACGGTTAGCATTCACGCGCAAGTCTGTCTGCCACTACCCGGTAACTCTTCAAGGGGTTGCAATACCATACGTCTCCCACCACAGATTTTTGGGCATTATCATTGACCGCGATCTGTCATGGTCGAGGCATATAAACATGCTAAAGAAAAGACTCACTCTTTTTTGCCATGTGCTTCGCTTTGTGGCAGGCATTAAATGGGGCCCAACGGAGCGCTCCTTGCTTCGACTTTACTATACCCTCTTTATTGGCTGCATTCGTTACAGCCTTCCTGTACTCTCTAACATGAGTATTTCCTGCTTGCGGACATTAGAGAGTGTCCAAGCACAGGCGCTCAAGATATGCCTCGGATTACCACGTTGTGCCTCGAACAAAGGCACGATTGAGGAATCTCGTGCGTGCCCAATATCGGTCTACCTGTCACACGAACCACTTCGTGTATATTTACGTGCGCTTACACGGCACCGCTGTCACCCGCTGACGAAGATTTTTGATGAGCGACCGGACAGCAGTTTTGCACGCGCACTGCGCTTCCATCGCTCCGAATTGCCATCAGACTATGCCCTGCCGCATCAATCCTTGCAGCCCCCTTGGGTAATGGCTCAGCCTTCAGTCTGCCTGCATGTCCCTGGCATAACCAAGAAGTCTGCGATGCCGGTTAGCGGACTGAAGCAACTCGCACTTGCCTGCATCTGGTCAGAATACCACAAATGTGTGCACGTCTACATGGATGGATCTGCGTCTCCAAATGCATCAACAGCAGCTCTCGCAATCCCTGCACAACAGACTACCCGCAGATTCATTTTGGGACACAAGTCTACTTCAACCGCTGCAGAGCTTGTAGGCCTTCGGGAATCGATTCGCCACATCTGCGGAGAACCGCCTCAGGAGTGGTGCATTTTCACCCACTGTAAACCTGCGCTACACCTTTTAGAATGCTTCCTACGCCACACAGCCTACCAAGCTCTGGCTCTTGATATCATTAGTCTCGTATCATTTGCTCAGAGAAACGGCCACCGCATAGTGTTTCAGTGGATCCCCGGACACTGCGGACTTGATGGAAATGAGACCGCCGTCGCTGAAGCAAGGCGCGCCTTCAGCAGTGGCCTGCACACAGCTGTACCGTTCTATGTAGTGGACACAACTTGTCTCCTTTCGGAATTGATGAGGAGGGCGACGGCTAGGTACTGGACCCTGCCAGACACCCACCACATCCGCCTTAAACGGCTAGATCCGACGATGACCTTTTAAGTTCCTCGCGGAATACCTCGCCATATTGCATGCGTTGTCCGTAGACTACGTTTAAACTTGGCATTCACGCACAAATACTTGCAGTTAATAGGACAAGCGGACTCCCCGGAATGTACCACATGTGGCGTGCTAGAGACTATAGAACATGTTTTAGTGGCGTGTCCAGCGTATGCACGTGAAAGACTCATACTCGCACCTGCTCTGAAGCCTATGGACACATCGCTCCTCTCTGAGGATTTGATCCTCGGCGCCTGGCCAGATAGCTTTAGAACTGTAAAGGCAACGCAAGCGCTCTCACGCTCTTTGAGCGACAAGGACCTTGTCTCGCGAATGTGATGTCAGAAAGTGTGCCTTTTTTTTCAAGTAGTTTTTCATCTGCCTCCTCCCATCATCATCGTCCCCCATCGTGACCTTCTTTTATCTCCTCTTCCCGTCCCCCAGAGCAGAGGAGCAGGCCAGATAATTATTTTTCAGGCCAACCTCTCTGCCTTTCCTATCAATAAACCCCCTCTCTCTCTCTCCAAGAACCGAACTACAAGTCTTAGAAACTAATACTTTGGGCTCTTTACTTTTGACAGAGACTGTTTTACTGCAGCTAGGATAAGATTTCTCTCACGTTATTCAATGGTTTCTATAAGTTGGCGTAACTTGAACCTAAAAAATATACTGAATAATCGAAGCGCCTTCTGATAGTTATCAGTATAACCAATACAATAAATTTTCTTTGCAAGATAATCACTAATTCATTTCAACAGAAAAAAAGAAGACGTCGACCAGAGGTATGTGTCATGACAAGACGTTTCGGGTTCCATACGGAAGCCTTGTTCTCTGAAATTTATTCCAAAAGAGCGACGCTTAAATTCTCTTCAATAGTCGTCGCAGGCATCTTGCTTAGGTTGGCAGGAGATTGCCGGTGTTGCGATTAGGCCTTTGTTCAGTAGTCTGAATCACCAATTATTCGAGATACTGGCATGAAACCGAGTTATTTTTTTTTGGCGATGATAGAAGCCCTTTCTAAGCAGATATCATGACCTGCCGATATGATGTGCTCCGAAAGTGTGTTGGAAGTGACTTGGTGATTCTGCCTACTGAAACTACTGAAAAAGAACTTAATCGTAACATCGGCAATCTCCGCTAACCCACGCAAGATGCCTGGCACGATTATTGAAGCGTATTTAAGCGCCACTCTTCTAGAATAAGTTTCAGTGAACAGGTCTTCCGTATGGAAGCCGGAATGCCTTGTTTTGACACTAGCCTTTGCTGGGTGTCTTCGTTTTTCTGTTGAAGTGAATTACTTATTACCCGGCTAGAAAAGACTTCGTCAGACGTTACATTTCATTTCAGTGTAATCAGTGTACTTGCTGACACGTAAACATCGCGTTCAGCAGAACGTCGTCAAGAATGCCATGCATCATATTAGCAGTCTCCTCTAGCGCATAATGGGAATTGAAAAACCTACGGCAGCCTCGAAGTTCTGAAGAAAATATAAAAACACACAGTTCAAAAAGGTTTTGCCAAGCTGCAAGAAAGCCACTCCCGCGTGTGAAAAACGTGCTATAAAGAAAGCGTGTAGTGAGCCATCGATTTGTCCGCGAAAACACGCCACGCTATGGAGGTATTGACCTGAGCCCGTTTCTGCGTGGAAGCTTCCTTCGGTAGAGCAGCTGGAGCGCACGGTACTCCACTCCTGGCAATGACCCTAATCTGCTTTTTTGTGGCTGAACAATGTGCAATTTTATGAGCGATTACCCAACTCAAACGTGCTAGATTTACAAATAAAAAAATCTTTTTTTTTTCTGCGAAGCTGATATACAATAGCCATTGTTTTCGGGTTTAGAGCTCGGTGGTGTGGGGTCGTGAGGCACCGTCCTTCCATGCTGACGCAAGGGTCGATGGGCTAACTTTCGTGTTTGTTCACGTGTCACTGGCGTCCGTTCTGATCTCGAGCAATTAGCGTTCGGCGACACGGGGTATGTTGATTCAGAAGGAATCTGCTTAACACGGAAGCCTCGTAAGCACGAGTAGGTAAACACAAAAACCTAGGTTTCTTTTTTTTTGTTTCGTGGCTGCCTGAGGTCACGGTTCCTTTTAACCTCAATTCTCCGATTCTTCGATCGGAAGCTTCACGATTGAAACGGTATAATAAAAATACGGCGTGTGAATAACTGATGTCGCCCCGACTTCCGATCGCTGTTGCGGGCTTGTTTTCATTACTTTCTACATACGCGACTGCTTTTATTTATTCCTGTCAATTGACGCGTGAAACAGAATTAAACACAATAAATACAAAAGAGTACCGCACTTCACATATGTGTGAGATGAGTTACACAGTTACCTAGAGTCAAAAGTGCCTACGCGGAATTTCATTTACCGGTGGAATGCCAGTAGGCGAACAATCAGTATTTGAAATGAGTAGTGTGGTCCCAAATACGCGGGTTCAATCTCAGCAACACTCCTTTCGTCAAGAGAAACTAAAAAACTCTGCTATTGGTTTTTTCTGCGAGAATAAAACAGTTTACGTACGTTAATTGTGTAAGCTTACTGAAAGCGCCAGCTAACAGTACTTAATCAGCGCAGAGTAACTGGCATCGCGGCGCAACTACGATACCGCGACAAAATTCGCCTTTAGCCCCAACAGTAGTGATATCAAATACGAAGTTTGCACTTCCTGGCATCCTTTTTAGCTTGTTAGTTTTTTGTCATGCTGAAATTATGGTTTAACCTCATATTTACTATCTTTATAGTCTATCCCTTCATTTCTTCTATTTAGTAAGTGAACCCTCACGCATCGGGCACAAGGCGTTCTCAACACTTTGGATGCGTATGTGAGTGTAACAACGCTGAAGTTTCTTTTTTATGATTGCTTGTGTCATTTCAGTGATGGTAAGAAAAGTTCGCTAAACGTTTTCAATTACATTTGCATCCCACCTGGTCAGCACACGCAGAAAGCTTCTGTGAGAGGCGACCAACAACGCAACTGAAAATCTTAATGTCGGTCAACTGATGTAAAAAAAAACGCACAAGACAAAGAGTGAGCTGATACACGGGCAAAAGAAAAGATGACGAAAACTAAGTAGGTGCTGAGCTATAAATATGGTCGTTTTTTACACTACGGCATGTTACTTCATGTTATTTGAAATTATTCTTAAACTTAAATCGCTTTTTTCTCGAAATTGACTCTTTTGCCATCCTTTGTTTAATCTTGATGCAAGATTTCTTTTTGAAATCCTTCAAACATTTTAGTTATACAACTACTTCGGCAATATACACAAGTATAATCATGGAGTTCATTTTTTCTTGCAACATGTGTATACAGAAACCACTGTTTTCAGTCATTGCACTATTACGGAATGATATTTGATGGCTTCAATTATGTTGGTTCATTGCACGGCTCCTGTCTTTATAAGCATAACAACCCCATAAATTTGACTTTTTATTTATATAGTACATTTGTAAAAATGAAAATGCTGTTTTCATATGTTTAATCGATTTCATCACCAGAAAACGACGTCTCTCTCGCTAAGACCGACAACAATTTTCTGTTTTTGTCTGATATAAAAGTTTTCTCACAAAGTGGCCTCATAACTCGCCTCCTCTCAATTTTGAGAATTTATTATTATAAGGCAGCGCTTAATTTCAGAACGGACAGAACGGACGAAAAAAAACGATACACCGAGCGCAGCCGTCCTTCTGTTTTGTCCGTCCTGAAGTTAAGCGCTCCCCTATGATAACGAACGACCAACTAGCCCTTTTTAAAGCACTGCTGAGTTTTGAGAAACTTTGTCTACTGCGGGGTCTTTCCACACACATTGCAAAAAGGATGTCACCCTAGCGAACCGTGGTCTTCCTGCTTGGCTGCGCAACCGTTACTGTTTTCGAACCTGTAAAGAAAACTTACGGAGGGCACAAAAGACCACTTACGTGCTATGCAAGCAAAAACATTTCTGTTTTTAATTCAATTCGTTTTAGTATCGAGGGCTACTCGTTAACTATATATGTTTACTAGCTACTACTGTTTAGTAAACGTACTATTGTCTCAAACGCTGTTACAATGAAGGCATTAGAGTGAAGTGTTTTGGTGTAAAGGCCTTTAAAGGCCTTGAGGTGAAAGCTTTTAGGGGCAAAGCCTTTACGTTAAACGCGTATTCCTTAAATGTCTTCACCGGCGCGCTGCTACCATAGCAGGGTGTATTATCGTCCCCGTCTTCCTTGCCAAGAGTTGCAGCACTCGATTTGCCAAATGTGTACCCGCCGACCCGCCGCGGTGGCTTAGCGGTTAGGGCGCTCGGCTACTCATCCGGAGTGCCCCGGTTTCCACCCGACCGCGGCAGCCGCGTTTCGATGGAGGCGAAATTCAAAGGCTCCCCTGTGCTGTGCGATGTCAGTGCACGTTAAAGATCCCCAAGTGGTCGAAATTATTCCGCAGCCCTTCACTATGGCTCCTCTTTCTTCTTTTCTCTCAGTCCCACTTAGTCTAACGTTCGACGAAATACCGTCTGGTCAGGATGAAGAATAATAACAGAGTGAAGTTTGGGTCACTGACCAAGTCAAAAACAAACGAAAATGACGTTTCGGGTCCCGTACGGGACCCTTGTTCACAATAAGACTGTCAAAGAAGAAGGCGGGATTATATAGTCTTCAGGATTGTTCCTAATCTTTTTGCGTAGATATGATGAAGAGAGCCTTGATTCCTGTTCAAAGTATCTTTTGTCGTCTGGATGACTAATGATTCTAGATTCAGTCTTTTCAAATTATTTCTTTCTGTGGCTACAATCTCCGCCTCGTCCCAGGCTACCTCGTGGCCAGTGGTCTGCACGTGCTCGGCGATAGCGTTCTTTGATGCGCGATGGTTCCTTACGTCGCCTTGATGGTCTTTCATTCGTCGCTGGAAGTTCCCGGTTTCGCCGATATAGACGGATGTGCAGTCATTGCAGGGAACTTTGTAAACCAAACCAGGAAATTTGGCGCGTGGCAGGGGGTCCTTTACGATCACAAGTTCGGCACGTAGCTTGCTTGTTGGCACGTGGGCGATGTGCACTCCGTGCTTCCTGAAGATCCGGGAAAGGGTTTGACTGACTCTAGGTGCATAAGGAACTGCAGCACGCTTCATGGTTTTTGCGCTTCCATCTCGTTGTCCCCTCGTGCGTTGCAAGTTTTTAGACATATTGTTCACAAGGTTCCTAGGGTAACCGTTACGCTCGAGATCCCTTTTTATCACCTTAAGTTCGTTGCTGAAGCTTTCCAGGTCTGCGCAGACATTTCTTGCACGGTTCAGTAGTGACGAGATAACTGATCGCTTGTGAGCCAAGGGTGGGACGATTCAAAGTCGAGATATCGTCCGGAGTGCGTCGGCTTTCGGAACACGCTAAAACTTAAGCGCCACGCGGCACGCTTGACGTTGATGTCCAAAAACGGGATGCTGCCATTCATTTCCTCTTCCACGGTAAAATTTATAGATGGCTCCATGGCATTGCATTCTGAACAAGCAGAATCTAAAAAGCTTCCTTGATCATCTCAATGCCAATGCATTCTGAACAAGCAGAATCTAGAAAGCTTCCTTGACTATCTCAATGCCACGGAGTCATCTATAAATTTTACCGTGGAAGAGGATATGAATGGCAGCATCCCGTTTTTGGACATCAACGTCAAGCGTGCCGCGTGCCGCTTAAGTTTTAGCGTGTTCCGAAAGCCGACGCACTCCGGACGATATCTCGACTTTGAATCGTCCCACCCCTTGGCTCACAAGCGATCCGTTATCTCGTCACTACTGAACCGTGCAAGAAATGTCTGCCCAGAAACGGAAAGCTTCAGCAACGAACTTAAGGTGATAAAAAGGGATCTCGAGCGTAACGGTTACCCCAGGAACCTTGTGAACAATATGTCTAAAAACTTGCAACGCACGAGGGGACAACGAGATGGAAGCGCAAAAACCATGAAGCGTGCTGCAGTTCCTTATGCACCTAGAGTCAGTCAAACCCTTTCCCGGATCTTCAGGAAGCACGGAGTGCACATCGCCCACGTGCCAACAAGCAAGCTACGTGCCGAACTTGTGATCGTAAAGGACCCCCTGCCACGCGCCAAATTTCCTGGTTTGGTTTACAAAGTTGCCTGCAATGACTGCACATCCGTCTATATCGGCGAAACCGGGAACTTCCAGCGACGAATGAAAGACCATCAAGGCGACGTAAGGAACCATCGCGCATCAAAGAACGCTATCGCCGAGCACGTGCTGACCACTGGCCACGAGATAGCCTGGGACGAGGCGGAGATTGTAGCCACAGAAAGAAATAATTTGAAAAGACTGAATCTAGAATCATTAGTCATCCAGACGACAAAAGATACTTTGAACAGGAATCAAGGCTCTCTTCATCATATCTACGCAAAAAGATTAGGAACAATCCTGAAGACTATATAATCCCGCCTTCTTCTTTGACAGTCTTATTGTGAACAAGGGTCCCGTACGGGACCCGAAACGTCATTTTCGTTTGTTTTTGACTTGGTCAGTGACCCAAACTTCACTCTGTTATTATCTCAGTCCCACTGCATGCTCTTTCCTCAAGTGATTGTTTGCTTTTTTAGATTTATCAAACAAAAATTTGATAAAAAAGTCAATAACGTGCCTTCGAGCAGCAGAACTCCTTCCAGATCCTTCGGGTTCTTATCCTGAAGGTTTAGCGGTTCCTGATGGCACCGGTCTTTACAAGGCAAAAAACGAGTGGATGGCAGCAGTACGCCGTAGTATATCTTGAAAGCTTTCCTGAAGGTCATCGTGTCACGCTCGGTGCGCTGCGCGTCCTCACGCATCCAGGTTTGTGCTAGGAACGTTCCTCTGCCTCCGCCGGGGCACCAGCACCCTTCAGGTAGCAGAAGACGTCCTTGAGTAAACTTGCGGAAATTAATCGAAAGGAGTGTATAGAGCAAAAGGTGCTCGCACGATTTTGTGCGGGCAAGGATGTACGATGTATTCTGCACGATCATACGCAGTGAGTTCATGGGCTTGCCATACAGGTCCGTGGCCTTGTAATCAGCCCGGCGTACGTGCGCAGGACACTGGCACATGCCCAAGGCCAGCACGACGACGAAGATATGTCGAGTGACCAACCTGAACGCACGCTTTCGGCGCTTACCCTGCCGCTAGAAGCTACACCTAACCACAGTCGCTTCAACATGAAGATTTACAGCACAAAGATGAGCGCCAAAGGGAAGTAGAAAGAAGACACAAAGAAGGACACGTGGGAGGCGGCTTTGTTGTAGTACGAGAAGTCAGCGCTGACCCTGCAGGACTGGTGTGTGCCTTCGCTGAAGATTATGCCGTGGGAGACGAGCGCTGCGACACGGGTACCAGATGTTAGTCCAGGTGAAAACAGTTGCTAAGTTGGCGCTCCTCTCAGCTCAGATGGAGATGGGCCTGACGGGGCAGACGACTTTCAGGAACCGGTCTAAGGAGGTGAAGGCCACTATGTAGATACACACCTAAGCTCGCACAACTACGAGGTACTGCACAAGCTTACATTACGTGCCGCCGAAAGGCCAGTGGCTAAGAGTGTAAACCCAGCCTTTGAAGGGCACGCACAGGATGGTGACCACTGGTGGCTCAGTGGCTTTGGTGTTAAGCTGCTGACCCATATTTCGCGGGTTTCATTCTGCAATGCGGTGGTATTCCGACAGAGGCGAGGTACAAAAAGGCCCGTCAGCGTATGTTAACGAACTCCATGTGGTGTATATAATCTAGAGCCTTCCTCTATAGCTTCCTTCAAAACCCAGCTTGTGTCGCTTCTTGGAGCACAAACCAAAATTCAACTCGCAATTTCTTTCAACAAGGCTGGCCATGGTGAATTTGATAAGGAGGGTTTAGGGGGTTAAAAATGCATATGTGGATTGTAGAATACGGCAGGAAAGGTGAGGCCATTGGGAAAAAATTCAGATTACTATGATGACCCTGAAATGAATGTGCGCTATGATGGTCAACATTTCTTCGACCATTGTGGATTTTTCTGTTATCTTAAATCTACTGCCTTCTATTTAGATGAAGTTCTAGAAGCATTTGGAGTGCTGTAGCTCATGCACCGTTCTCGAGTGCCGTTTCAGGGAGGAGGTGGGTTTAATTTTCTTGTATGGTTTTAAGGTCCCACAGCGACTGAGGTTATGAGGGATGCCATCATGGCGGGCTCCAGATAAATTAACATGCACTAATATCGCTCGCCACACGGGCCTCAAGCATTTGGTCAACATCGAAATGTCACTACCGCTGGCGGGGTCGAGCCCACGTGTTTCGGGTATGCAGCCGAACATTATTATCACTTAGCCACCGCGGCGGCGGTCAGAGATGCGGTGAGAAGGAACGCCTTTTGTGTAGGCTTACTCACAATTGCGTACGGTGCCGAGAGGTATGGTGTGGGGCTTTTCATAGGAGAAGATGGCAACGTGGCACCATTTCTGTTTGCTGTACATTCGCCACCCGTTTACAGCAAGCTGGCAGCAGTCACAGTCAAGGCAAGGTGAAGCTGTTTCCCTATTTCTGCCTAGTACTGGTGACGGGCGTTTGCGCCATTCAAACTGGGAGGGGCATTAAGCTCATGGCTCCTACGGCGTTAGCTGTTTGCTGCGCCAGATGAATAAGCTGCTTTTGGTCCTATAGGCTTGAGTTGGACAGCATGGCCTTTTACTGCTCAGGTGGTGGTTGGGAATTATGGAGGTGGTCTGCAGGATTTGGGAAATTTATGAGCGTGATACAGTGGGAGGTGTTAGTAGCATATCCGGCATGTGCTTTGATTTAATGCGAGGCATATGTGATTGCTGCCTCCAAGCTTAGGCTTCTTTCAGCGTCAGCTTCTTGTGCGGTGAGGGGTAGATTCGGCGAGTTAGATTGTGGCATAGCAAAGGATTTTCCTTTTTGTTTGCCCCCGCGTTTCTGTCCTGTAGGTGAGTACCGGTAATATACAGCTGTTATATACTTTTCTCTTGTGGCATACTGGTAAACTGCCAATCGTAACCTGAGAGATCTTGCCGAATGCGCTCTACTCAATTATGTTTCTTCTAGTTATATCACTCCAGTGATCCGAATCACTGGTAAAAATGTGCGCTAAACGAAAACGAAAAGGGTTCAACTTAAATTCAGGACTACTCAGTGAGTTACGAAAGGGAAAGTGATAGGTGTAAGGTTCATCATCATCATCAGCCTTACTACACTCACTGCAGGGGAGAGGCCTATCCCATGTCTCTCCAATTAACCCTGTCCTTTGCCAGCTGCGCCCACCCTATGCCTGCAAACTTCATAACCTCATCCACCCACGTAACCTTCTGCCGCCCCCTGATACGCTTGCCTTCTCTTGGAATCCACTCCGTTACCCTTAAGGACCAGCGGTAATCTTGCCTTCGCTTCGCAACACGTGCCCTGCCCAAACGCATTTCTTCCTCTTGATTTCGACTAGGATTTCAACGTAAATTAGTGGTATCCCAGTCGAAACCAATAAGAAGAACCGGCTTGTTGGGCAGGAAATGCCATGTGGCGACAATATACCCGCTTTTCATTAAAAGTAACGCATTGGATCCCAAGCGAAGGCAAGCGTAGCAGATTGCAACAGAAGGTTAGGAGGGCGGGTGAGATTAAGAAGCTTACGGGGATACGGTGGTCGCAGCTGGTGCAGGACAGGATTATTTGAAGAAGTATGGGAGAGACCTTTGTCTTGTGGTGGGCGCAGTGAGGCTGATAACAATAATGATGATCTTGATCAAGAAGTAAGGATCTCACTATTGTTTTGCAGGATCGGATCCGAGGCCACTCAGTCAGCTATCGGGGCTCGGTTATAAATACTTCGGGTTACGCCGTAAGCGCGCTGATTAGCGTTTACAGACTTTTGTCGTGTCGCGTCGTGTTATAGACTCATGCCGTGATTAGCGCTTATATTCGTGTCGTACGACTAGACGTTATAGAAGCCGGCGTTTTCGCGTTGTTGAAGTATGGTGTGCGTTTGCTGACATACGGCCACTTGCGTAATTTCGATACGCCGCTTGGTAGCCTAAGATCACGTGGATTTTTTGAAATTTGGAAGAAATTTTCTGTTGCGAGCCTTGTCTGTGCAGTTTACTTGACATGCATACTTTCTTGGATCGAGTTGACTTTGATTATTGCCCTCAACTCAGACTTCATGTGACTCCTTGACAGTGTTGGCCGTTGTGTTCTTTCTTCCTCGGGGTATAGCTTCCCGGCGGGTTGTAAACACGCTACATAAAATTGCTGCTTTCTTTAGAGAGCTTTTCAGAGTTTATCTTATATACCAACTAAGAATAAAACAAAGCAAAAATTAAAACACTATCTTCACAGCTCGTTAAGCGCCTCTAAAACAAGAGAGCCTAGTTGCGCAAATCGACGATTCGAGGTGTTTTTTTTTCGTCTCTTTGTTTTAATGTCTTTTAGCACAATACGAAGCACTTGGAAAGCCAACTTGGCTGCGGGAATAATTAGGTGCTAGCGGAACTACAAAATGACAGGTTCAAGAGGCAGCCACTTTCTACAGCGCAAGCAGATATATGCAACAAATATGAGCTCTATAAAGACGTATTTCTCCCTTAGGAATAACCATGTAGGTTAGAAGTATATGCAGCGCAAAGAAAGAGGTATCCTATGGAATGAGACATGACAGAAATATGAAGAGTATATGGAAATGGTTTTCCGCCCCTCGACCTTGCATCTGCGATCAAAGTTGGCGCCTGCCACGATTCGTTGAGGGGGGGAAGTGTCAGAATAATGGCGGATGCTCTCCACCCGCCGACAGTGTGCGACGGGCGCTGGAAGAAATATGGTGACACAAGTGCTGCTGACTTTGCCGGAAGTACGCGACAGGCGCACATCAGCTGAATACCATTAATAGCATTAGAGGAGTGGAAATGAGCTGTCAGTTGCACAACGTCCCCAGTTCTTTTGAGCACACGTCCAAAGTGTAAACATTCTCGGGGCCTTAGAAAGAAAGAGTTAAGAATAGGTGCAGTTAGACGGCATTTTTTTAGTGATTGCCAGAATGGGACGCGAAAAAAAATTCAAGGAACTGTTTGCAAAATAACTATGAATAAACTTTGTAGGGCGCTAAACTATCTGTGAACTTTTTATTGAAATAGTCAGGGCCATTTGCTTTTTAGCCTTGGTGCACAAAAAAGAAAAATATTCAAAAACTGCACACTAGACTCCTCAGTAGCATAATGCACCATTTTCTTTTGGGAATGGTGCAGTCCAAAGGAAGAAAAGGAAAGACGCCCATATATGCCTGAACTAAAGCGGACCGCAAATAACTGTACTGTCTGTTGAGAACAATTTGGCGATGTTGTTTATTCCCAGCGCTACAACGTTCTAGCACGTTAGAAAACGTTTTCATCCTAGGTTTTCCCCAAATCATTATGCCAGATGTTCTCTACTTTCTTGTCCTAAAAGTGGTTTGGGCGTAGCTTTCATGGTCAATTTCAAGATTATTAGAAAGCCAGTCATAGAAGTTCACTAAAAGAGGTGTATTAACATTTCGTAGACAGCATATATGTATCAATCAGACAGGCTAAAAAAGGGACCATTAGAATGAAGAACATTTGTGTTTCCCGCATCGTACTAATGTCACACAAGAAATAAGTATCAGTCTATGCGCCTACCGGACTACCAAAATATCTAACATTCTTCAATAATTCAGTCATACTCAGTTACGAACGTGAAAAAGGTTCATTAAATCGATATATATCGTGTTTCCGCATTGGTGAAAAAAGTCATATTTCAGGGGAATAGTAATAGGTATATTACCTGATAAACTACAAATATTATAACATCTACAAAAAAGCTACCTCATGTATTAAAATATTTGCATTTTAAAAAGTATTCGAAGTCTACTTAAAGAGACCGTTGTTTTTCTTGAGCTCTTTATTATTGTCATGCTATTGTATAGATCAAGTTCATTAACGGCTTGCTGCTGCGTAAAACTTTGTTGCTTCATTATTGTAGCAAACTTAGCAGGCATACAGGGCGTCCTGTAATCTTATTCGTTCGGCCCACACACACTAATTTGCAGCTGCTCGTATGCTCAGCATAACGCTATTTTTGCCTCTAGAAATAAGAGCGTTGCAATGTTAAATTTGTCTCCCCGAAGCAGACATGAATAGCGGGAATCCGGACCGCATCTGGAGACTGGGAGGGCCTTCCACCACGGCACCTCTTTCTTCCTTTCTTCTTTTACTCCCTCTTTTATTCCTTCCCTTACGGCGCGGGTCAGGTGTTCAACGATATATGAGACAGATACTGCGCCATTTCCTTTCCCCTCCAAAAAAATAATAATTACTATTATTATCATCTGGAGACTGGATACCTACAGGTGAAATTATAAAATCAGGGGGGGGGGGGTATCGTTTTAAATAAAACTATTAGAAGGGCTCCAAGAAAAAAATAGATGCTGTCATGTACTCATTCACCAGCCCATTAAGAAGAAGCGACGAAATTCATCAGCAACAGAGAGCTAGAGAAGGCCAAAATTACTAAAGGTAGTCAATACTACTTGCGGACATATACACTGCTCTCATTACTTCACTCTTCGGAGAGTCGTCATTTTTGCTGCCCGCTTCATTTGTATCGCAGTGCTCAGCACAGTGTATAATTCAGTCAACTGAAATAGAAAAACGTAAGCAATAACTCTTAACTTAGACAAAGCAGTATGAGGTTCAGCCACAGAATGAGTTGCACTGTCTCGTAGGATCGGCAGCAAGAAAGTATTCCCGAAATATTTATGCAGACATACTTTTTTTAATTTTATCGCCTTCACATAGAGAGACGTCTGGGTATTAGTGGTACCATAGCATGACAACGATAAATACTACAGTGTTGATTGGTGCCATTACCTATTATAAACGGGCGTTCCTGCTTTCAAGTTGCGACCGCTCATTCATATTTTACGTAAGAGCGAGAACGTGCAGTATCTTTTCTGGCCTTCACGTTTTACGATGGACGATGAACATTGTTCTCGAGATGAGAACAGTTAAATTCTCATTTGTGAAGATAATCAACATTATGTTTCTCAGATTTCTGTTCTGCATTAAGTGGCACGCTACCGGCCTGCAATGCAAATGAATGACGATTGACGTTATGTCAAACAGCTAAATGCAGTCAAACGACGGCAGTGTGGTCGCAGGTTATTTGTAGTGAAGGCCGCATCTTTTATCCAAAGCCAAAGCATCAGGGTAGTGCTGGTACTGCTCACCTTGTCACTCTGATGAGTCAGAGTACTGGACATATTGAGAGAGCAGGGGTCTCAGTGAATGATCTGACTTTGGCGGAGGCCTCGCCAAGCCGCGTGGATTAAGTTATGATACTGCCTGGCTGCGCAAGTCATTGGGCAAGAAAACCTAAAAGGAAGCTGAATAAAGTGACGGACCGCGAATATACAAGATCGACATATATCTGTAAGTCATTTCACAACTTTTATAATGACAACCATCTACGTATAACGAGGCTTAAGATGAAAAATACCAAGTGCATCATGATTCCTGCGTCATACGTTCGTTGGAACTGCATCATCAATGACCTGAGGGCGTCGTGGGGACTTACAAATCCAGACTGACATTGATCATGCAGAGACAGTAGTCTTTTCAAGCACCACTCATTGAAGTGGCAAGCAATGTCATTATACCCTAATAACAAATAGTATATTACCAATTATACCTTGAAGCCTCAAGGACAGCAGTAATGCTGATGTAAACTACCAACTTGCTTGGTCTCCATGCATCCGTGGTGAGATGAATTTCCACAAACCAGCCAAGGCATAAATTTTCAATCACTTATACATCAAGTTTTTTGCTCTGTAAAGCAAAGAATGGCGGCACATCACCGCTTTTCGGGCGAGTCCTTAATAGGCCCCTCGCTTCAACGTCCAATTATCAGCTTTTATACTGCGAAATAACCAGTCTGATAATGACGGCGCCTCTTGCTACTTATATTGTTGCTCTGAGTCGCCTATATACTATAGCGTCTCTACTAAACCTCAAGCACTTTCAGTACATTAAATGTGACATGCTCTACCATGGAGACACTGTTAAGAACCCACCAAAATGGGCGGTGAAGTTAGCTGTCATCATCAATGAAGGCCCCTGCTGCTTCGCATGCCTACCGTTAATGACGCAAGCAAGGCAGTCGTGCTACGTGTACGAAGGAGATAATGCATGTCGGAGAGAGTCCCCGGAAACCCGGTGATGAGGGATGTTGCGCCAGAGGCGGCATGCTGGATGTGCGTGATGTTGCGTAGTATCGTCTGCCACAGCGTTGGCAGGTTCGCAGTGTTGAAAACGCGTGCATGTTTTGTATTTATTGGTTTATACCAGCCTTAATGTAGCGTCTAATTGGAAATGACAGCATACAAAGCATTTTCGTGCGGCACGGTGATGGTTGCGCCGAGTGTGCTGTGTCGTATGTGATGAGTGGTGGAAGTTTGCTTATCTTTTTAAATCCTAAGTATTCTTCATTGGTGACTGATGTAAGAGCTTGAAATTAAATTGATCACGCTGCTGCAAGGTTTCGCGATCACTACTACGGGACGACTAGTCGACTTCAAGAGGCAAAACAATGCCAGCATTTGTTAGACTGAATATAAATAAATATTATCTAAACTTAAACAATGAGGTAAATATACTGAGACATGATTTGTAGTGGAGCTGAAATAAAACCGATGTTCTGTGAGCGTCGTAGACTTGGTACGAAAGAAAAGTTAAGTCGTGAACTGCTGTTAGATATGTAGAAAGATGAAGTTAAATTAACTTTCTCGGGTAACTAGCACCAGATAGCGCAAGAAAGGAATTGCAAAACGTAAACTAATAGCAACTTACATAGTAGGGAAGGTACTCTGCCTAATGAGGAAGATGGCGAGGAGGATGTTGGAAAGTTATTGCTTTATATTCTTTGGACTTTTTAAAAGAACACCTTCCCTGCAGATATTATTCTTTTGAGCGAATTTCAGCTCTGCCACTTTCATGTTCAAACTATCACGGCTTGAGTATTTAAAAAGCGTAATCTTATATGCTGTTCATTTCGAAGCACTGAATGCCGAATGGTGAACACGGAAATCAAATGTTGTGTTTTCGATTTCAGTTCTAGTTTACTAGGGACACGTGGTTTTTTTTTTTTTGCGCAATATTCAATGCTTTGTTGGCTCAGTAGTTAGGGTGCTCAAATGCTGACTTAAAAAACGTGGGTTTGATGCCGGCCGCGGCGGTCGCATTTTGATGGCGACAAAATGCTAGAGGCCTGTGTACTGCGCGATGTCATTATACCTTAAAAAATTTCTGATGGTTTAGCACTTGTTAACCCTGATCGAAAGCGAAAAGCTGCATCTCCCTGCCTACGCTTGTTGTCGAGCGACTGGAGGTTTCCATAAATAGCCATACTGGCACACATACCGTAGAAATAAGTTTTTTTTTATTTGATAAACATTTTGTTTTCTTCGAAGCGACATTAAAGGCGCTCACACAAGACAGGATATATTTGTTATAGCTTTTGTGATGCGGAGATATGGAGTCAAATCTGGTTTCAAACGACGCGCAAACCCTGCAGTTAATTTCAGAAAGCCAAATTTAAAAAGAAAGAGGTTTTTTTTTTGTAATAACTATATGGTGCAATGTGAGACAGGCGTAATTTCCTTTCCATAAAACCAAATTTTCATTTCTCTTTCCTTCCCTTGCGGCGCGGTTCGGGCGTACACTGATATATGTGGGACAGGCGTCATTTCCTTGTTTGACCTCTAGCTACATTCAAGTTCAAACTTGCGGCCCCACTGACGGCTCGAAAAGCTGGCGTAGTGAAGCTTTTCGCTTCAAAAACCTCAGGTGGCCGAAATTCGGTTCGGAATATTTCAGTACGGCGTTCCTTACAGCCTTAGTCGCTTTGGGACGTTAAACCCTGTAAACAACAAATCGCACACATCAACCCGCCCCCTCGTACCTCAGCCAACTCAACATGCCTATGTGGCCCTGTCGATAGTGTACCAGGCTGGTTACCCAAGGACCATCCTGGTAGACCCCAAGGGCCTGGTACCCAAACGCCAGCCTGGTATGATGAAGATGCTCCAACCGTCCACTTATGGGACTATGGTCTATTACAGAATGGGCGCCGACGATCCACAGTACGAATGCTTCGGTATACACTCTCTGTGTATACACTAATTTGGCATCTGAACCACCCTGTATGCGTGAGATAACTAGCAGCCTTCTTCTCGTGGAGAACTGGCTTAAGGCCTTGCATCTATATATCGGCAATTGTGAATACGACTTCCGCCTACTAGGTATTGTGCCTTCCTGCCAGTTTACTAGTAACCTACAGAACTAGGCGCGCAGGCTTATTCGACTCAAATACGCACGAAATAATAGCGGTCGCAACAAAGTGTTGAATGTTTTGAAGTAAATTGCGGATACATTTTCCTAAAAAAAATCGTTGATAGTAATCAAACGCACTCCTTTTGCAAGCCAAATCATTGCTTCTCAAAGTTTTAGAAGTTTGTTTCCTGCTGCATTTCTCGAATTTGATGCTTTTTTCTTCAAATAAATCAATGGAAGGGTCGGTCTAAATAGCGAAGAACACTTTACTCTTCACAGAGCTTCTCTAGCTGTTTCTTAAGCGTAGATATCCATCATATCGCAGAAACGTAAAATATATAACCGAAAAGTAACGAGCATTTCTAAACGTTACATATGGGTCACATATGGCACTCCTTGGCGGCAGGCTTGAAATAACCGATATCCTCGCATTCAGTTGTGAGCACTCTGATTTAGTGCTCATAGAAGGTACTGAGACGCATGATAAATAATGATTTTTTGCGTGACATTTATTGCATACCTTAATGAAGCAAAATATGCGATTCTGACTGAATCTTTTCTGTTGACGAAATCAGTAGGAGCACCTCGGCTTGAATCGAAAACAGAAATGCGGCGCTTGCCTTTACCTATGCGGCATTTTCCGTTAAGTTTTGAGATGGGTTTGCCTGAGTGGTGTGGAGCACATTGAGGCTAATAAAATACCAAGAAAATTTCATAAGTTGTGGCGCCAATTGGTGCGTTCAGCCAGACTTCGGAACCACATGTAATATCTGCTAGTAGTGTGTCTTGTCCCCTCTAGTTGTTTTTTTTCAGTTGGATTGTATTTATGTTACTTTTCTCAATCAATTTCATCTATTTACTGGGGCTTGTGCTCTAGCTGCTTAACGCAAACGAGCGCCTAGATGACTAGGAAACTGAGTGACCTAATAACCTATTCATAACACTATTCAGTGACACTAATAACACTATTCAGTGACCTAATTAAGTGACCTAATAACCATTGAGTGAAACCTTTTTGGGGTTCACTCAATGAGCTGAATTCCATTGTACCTTTAACGCCAGAATTTAAATTTTAATCGTAGCCATAGTGTTGAATAAAACTGAACGCATGCTTTTGTAGACAGTAGCCTTTTAAAAAACGCACTGCACGTATTCGTGACATCATTCCGGCCAGTCTAATTACGCCCAAAAGGGCCCATAAAAATTGTAAGCAAAAAAAAATTGATGAAAGGCACGAAGTCGTGTGAGCAAGGAAAACGCTCGGAAAGGCATGAGTAAAACATTACCGGCAAGTCGTCAGTGAAAAAAGACTCTACACACTTCACGTTCTTTACTACAAGAAGAAAATAGCTGATTGATTGCGTGGTGAGTGCGCCGTACTCTTGATTTTATTACCGCACCCCGGACACCGATTTTTTTAGCGACACTGAAGGCTCTTCTGTTACTCAGGCATCCAATTGGAGGAGCCGCCTCCAGCGCGAACTGTCGCCATCTGCGTCGCCATTCGGAGCTGCCTCCTCGAGACACCTACGTGTTTTGGCATTCAGGGCCCGTGCACTGAGAAAGTGTGTCTGGCACGTGCTGCTTCTAATTTTCTTCCAGTCTTTTCAGTGGTTGTTTTTGTCGTTGATAAGCCCTGCATTTCTCTTCTTATTCTCACTGGCGTCACTTGCACGTTTCTGTCAGTTAACTCAGTGAGAGAAAAAAGAACCTGTTGGAAGCAATGTTCGCAACAGCCAGGACACTTTTCAGACAGCATTGACAGAAAAATTGTCCCTGGCTCTCTTAGGTGGCCTTCCCACAGAACGTAGCTATTGGGGGTCATAATAGCGATCCCAAGCTGTTAACATTGGTTGAGTGGGCAAGCAACTACAAAGAATACAGACTCTTCTGGATCATCAAGTTTGTTTTGGTTTTCGTTGCAAGATGTGCAAATACAAATCTCTTAAACTCTACTAACAAAAGTTCGTAAGGACACGCTTTCGTGAGAGTCCGACTTCCCCGGGCAGCTATCTTTGGAGTCAGCAGAGCTCGATTTGGCTGAAAACGTAGCCTGATTTTGAGGGTATATTTCAACAAGTTGAAAAAGATTCTTAGCTCACCGGCACATTAGAAGTATTTTCGCAGGTTTCCTTGCTGACTAAGAGAAACATCACTGAAATAGCTCATTAATAAATTATTATATTTGCAAAATTTCAAGCGTCGTCTTATAGTAGAAGATGCTCTGAGCTAATGCTTCGTAACAATCCATTTCAGTGTCATTGAAGTTGCTCCTTTCCCATATTCCGCTGCTCCTGGCAATCAAGCCTCGCGGTTTGTAACGCCTGTCGTGCCAGGAATCTGCCCATGATGCTACTAGGGCACGTAAAGTGCCAGTGCCCATGGCACGAACAGTGGAGCGCAACAAAGAGCTGTACAAGCCTGACGACCTAAACCGACGACCATCCCGATTGATGAAAGAAGCTGTGCGGTTACTGTGCGGCCGACTGTCGGATCACGGTCCATGTGACACGACCGGGCAGAATATAGCGGAAATAGGGGGGGTAGCGCTGGTTTAGTGACCAGAGTGGCAGTGGTAATGATTGGTCGTTTGGTTCCTGAAGTCTTCTTCTTGAACTCGCCATGAATTACGCTGCGGTAAAATGAGATGTAAAGGAAGTGGTTATTTACAGAATTGCGCCCAGGATTTTAATTCATCCAAAGAGGACCCATTCGGCGAATACTGCGTGCTATAAATGTCACGATTCCCTTGCATTGCGCTATTGAATCATTGGGCCATTATAGCGTTTTGGAGTTATTTCTGGGGAGAACAACTTCATGAAAACAAAGATTAGTAGCCGCGGCATGCTGCATTTCCGCTGGCGTCAGCTGCAGCTACGTAGTTGGCTCTGGTTCTATGCTACGTACGGATGAACATAAGACCAGAGGAAGACTGGAAAGAGCGCGGTAATTCGTTTCGAGCTGCTCCCAGTGCCTCTGAGCGGCTCCAAGTGTGCACCAAATGGGCGCAAGTGATACGTTTTTTTTAAGGTAACACGTCATTATGTACGTGACGTCACTCTCTCTGCAATTTGGTGTTTTCGCTTACATTAAATTACGCTTAGTGCTTTGCTTTCATAAGCAAAAGAAATGTAGAAATGATATGATTCATTTCTGGATTCCCCTCCTCTAACCAGATTTTACAGCAATCGCCCTTAAATTTGTGATAATTGTTTAACTTCTGTGGTGATGTGACGGCGACCGAGTTTCCTGTTTCCAACTTCCTAACTATAATGAAGCCTTGGGAATAGGCACATATTCTGAGATGAACGTGTTTGGTACGCCGTATATTAAGCAAAGGTGCCTTGCATTTTTTGGCCGCTGTGTTTTGTGCCCTTGTCTATAAATTGGCGACATACACATCACCTAGCAGGACCAACACATGTCTCGCGCAGGGCTGAGTTCTGTATCACGCTGGCGTGCAACCATATGAGCATGCTAGTCGTTGCCACTGAAAGTGGATATTGTGTTGCAAGAAATTTAAAGCTGCTATAAATGAACATGAAATAACGTCATTATGATACGCGCGAAAAGAGAGATCCACAGGGTAAGTGCTCAAAGTGTCTTTTAAATTCAAGAGAGAGAGAGAGAAAGAGAGGAATAGAAACACGGAGAGGCAAGGAGGTTAACTAGGCGATACCAAGTAGGCTGCTCTACACCTGGGGAGGGGAATAAAGAGGAAAAAAAAAAGAGCGGCAACGAAACCAGTTTTCTACGTGTCCATTAATCACTATGACAAGGGGACGGAGGGCGCACGCTTAAAGCTCGAAGTTTATCGTCGGGAACTCAACCCCGAGTCTTTTATGAACTTCATGAGAACCTTGACATCTTTCCTTTTTGACGAAAGTTTATACCAAAGCCCCAGAATCTTGGTTTCTATAAGAGGACTAGAGTCCAAGCGACCCAGTGTAGGAGTCAGGAAGGCATGCTCTCGCTCAAAACGAGGGCAGTCACACGGTAGGTGCCAGATCGTTTCACCACATCCACACTCCTTACACAGTGGAGAGTATGCTATTGCGATGAAGATGGAATAGTCGTTTGAACGCCACTTCCAGCCACAGGCGGCAAGACAGCGTAGTATCACAGCGGTGGAGGTCGAATGGTATTTGAAGTTGAAGTGAGGGGTCGAAGTTATGCATGCGTGGTGTCCAGCCTCCAAGGGTAGAGTACGACTGTATAGTCACTTTTAGGGGGACCAGGTAAAGGTGCCTTCCTGTGCCAGCTCCTGTTAGCGGTATGCAGGCAATGTTGGCTGTATCGTAAGCCGATCGAGCAGCATCTTTTTACCGCTTTTGGTGAGTGTGCGCCCTTCGGATAACCGTTCCCTAGGAAGCTTCACCGTATGTTTTTTTTTTAATTTGAACATATAAAGTCCGCAATCAAAGATAAATATTTCATTGTCAGCTCGAGTTTCGTCCAGTAAGCTCCAATGCAGCCAGCTTATTGCAGCAGACAGATTGAAGGAATGTTACTGTGCAGCTTCGTAAAGGCTAGAAGGAATAACGGGAATGGGGACTGAAAGAGAAAATTTCTGCTTGGGCAGTGATGTGAAGGACACCGCATTCAGGCATGTTTCCTTGCACACTAGCCCTTATTTTCGCAAAAAGAAGGCATGCATGTCTGTCGATATTCATATATAAATATTTGGTTTGCTTGTTTCTCCTTTTCATCGGCGGACCAGTATTTCCGATCGGTTACACGTATTTACCGAAGAAATAAATGCTAGGCGCGCATCATCATGCTTTATTTTCTTTAAATGGTCACAGCACGTGTATACTCTATTGAAGTTCGCAAACTAAGTTTTTCTCATATTCATCTCTCACTCTCTAAGTGATAGCCGGCTAGCTGAAATGTTAATTTCTTCGAAGATAATTTGCTAGGTCTCAAACACAAAAGTTCTTCGTTTGTCATTGGTGGCATACACCAAACTTCAAGAAGTGATATGCGCAGGGCCCGTGCTTGAGAGAATCACTAATGTTCCATCGACGTGCGATCGGCCCAAGCATCTATGTCATCCGCAGCCTTTGGCCTTCTTTGTTTTTTTTTGTCACTAGAAAAGAGCCGACAGGACGTAATTACATTTGTCAGCAGTGTACACTATTTGAAAATAGCTTGGAATTCGTGCGTAAGCATGTACTTTTATTGCATAAAACTAACATAGATCTCCCATGGAGGGTGTGACAACATAATGTTAAAATAGTTTGGCAACAGTAGTATCTAACGCAGCCGGCAAGTCTACGGTAAGGGAGGTTTTTTTAGACATATTGGTTCTCCTCTATGAGAAATTGAACACCACTGCTGATTCAATTGCAGTAATGAAGATTGAGCAGTCTCCCTCTGATTGCCTCAGTACGTTACAAGGATTTTCTGCAAGCACGATAACCGCAGGGCATCGAAGATGAATGAACACAGCTCGAGATGTAATGTAGGGCTCATACCTCATCATAGTGTTGTTTTGGTACTGCAAACCAGAAGCTTCTTTTCATCTTCCCTTTTTTTTGCACAATGTCTTTGGTTACAGGACAAGAGTTTAGGCGGCGTTCCAAGGCTTGTGTAAACGCCACGGCCGGACTGCCACTGCACCAATGCCGCCTGCAGTTAAGGTACGTTGTCTTTTATGAGCGTTTCCGGCATTTCTCATCTCTTTTGGAGAAGCTTGTAACAAAGTTAGGTAAAATTGGCTTAAACATAGGTTCCTAATACCGCAACAGCCTCCAGCTTTCCCTGTATACTAGAACTATTTTTTAGGACAGAAAAGCTATGTATTTTACCCTGTGCTTCAACCACCGTCTGAGATGAGGCACGAATCGTCTTCTCAAAGTTGATATTTATCTTTACAAGTGTGTTACATTTACAGCAGTGACGCATGCTTCGTTTGAAAAGTATAATGAAAAAACTTCCTCTTCTACAGAAAACAATAGAAAAGCTTTGCGGTCATAATGCCGAAGATATGGCAGTCGTTAACAGGTAATGTTTTGGTTTACGAGCATGGTTTCTGTGTAACTTATCTTGTGTTTCATGGCAAGAATTTTATGAAAGAAATGTCAAAACAGGAGCGGGCCATCTGCATAAAGACCGGTAGTACATTTATCAATCAAATGGCGGAAATAAGAGCAGGGAGATTTAGCACAATGGATACGTATTAGCGTAGATGTATGCCGGCTTACCGAACGCCGTCTGCGAACGTGCAGTGGCATGGGTGCAGCCAGGCGAAGAAATTACCTGCGTGTGCGCAGCCGTCGGCCGGTACGTCGGTATGCTTCTACTCTAGTATGTTTCTCTTATGCTAAACATCTCTAATATAATCCGAGATCTGAAGCTTCGCTTCATCACAGATTATAAAACGCTTGATTTTCATACGGGCTAACAGCAGCTATAGAATATTTGTTGGAATTAAAATGTTCCCTGGGATTAAAATGTTCCCTTGCACATTAATTTGTTGGAACTATATGGGCGGCGAAATGTCAGCCTAAGCGAATAAATACTGGTTGCGATGTACAGGTACCGCTGTTCCTGTTGCCTGGTATAGCTTCTAAATATTACCTATGCTAACAGTGTATCTTGGTGTGGTGTATCATTCTTATCATTCGTCCTTGTGTCTCCCTCCCGTGCTCGTCTCTTTTGCGGTACATCTTTTTTTCAAACATGTATCATTCTTATGTATTTATTATTGGTTATGTTCGCCAGCGGTAACTTGACTTTGTCGTGGCGTACACGGAATTTAGGCATTTTAATGAACCATAGCAAAGTGCAAATTTTGGTCACACACTGCTTTTGTCCGTCGATATTGAACATTCAATTCTCTGTTTATTCTGTAATTTGAGTCCGTTAATCCTTCCTGAGCTATTATGGGTGTACTGTTCTTGAGGGTGTTCATTCCAGTTCCCGCCTTCTTAGGCCATGATTCCACCGGTAGTAAGATCAAAGTAAATAAACAGGTGAAAAAAGGTTAAATATAACTGCTCAAAAAGAAAGTGTTACAAATTATTTATTTTGTTGTCAAGGTGAGTACGAGCTGCTTGCTTGCTAAAGGCGCAGTAGTCATATTTCTTCAGCAATGAAAAGAAAACTACCTGCTTCCCTCGCTATCTCGTGAGAAAAACAGTAAACGATATCTAAACGTTCAACTCTTCCAGAAGTGCTGCAAGTCTGAGACAAATAATGTGTCCACAGATGCGATATACTCAAGAATAACGTCCTTTCGAAACTCCCGTCTGGGCTGCCTCAAGCGCACCAATGCAGATTCTGTTAAACAACATTTAAACAAAATTTTTTTTTGCTTCGTGGAAATGTACTTGTAACCGACGGTGTATAATTTCTTTTCCCAAAGTTGTGAGAGACAAAACAAAAATGTAACATCTGAGGCGGCCAAGTAAGAAAGCTGAATGCTTAACGCCCAAGCGAGCTCCCGACGTCGTTGATGCCCACAGAAACAAGGCAATTTCCGAGTTACGTGTGAAAGCTGTTCTACCTTTTAAATCATTTCAAGATTTCAAGGAAGATATGTCGAATGATCTTCGAGTAAAAGCCTCTGCTATTATTTCTTGTCAGGAGCAATCTTAAGAAATTAAGGCTGTGACGCTCTGAGGTACAGTTGGCCTTGTAAGATGAATCTTCTAGGTCTAAGGGACAGCCTTATCAAATTCGGGACTAGCTCCCACGGAACATTTGGTGCTTATATTTTTTTTTTCTTCTGAGGTAACAAGGCACGTTGTGTAATGTCTAAAAACCTTAAAGCGACCAAAATTCTTGCTTTAATGAAATATCATTCATAAAAACAATCGATCGAAACAGAGATGATGCGTGATCTAGCAGTGACCCTGGCATCATCGTTGTCGTTTATATCTTTGCCGAATAGTTTCAGTGGACACGTTGAACTGAAGTAAGCTTTTAGTTCATAAAACAGCTGGAAATAATTGATGTTGACAGGTTTCGAGAAGATCTTTCAGCGTGCTGAATTGCGCTACTACCTTGGTTCCAGGCATTCAAGTTTTCTTTATTTATATATAGAAGAGTATCCAATCAGTCCCTTTTTATTTTTTACCTTTGTACTGTCAAATCCACACTTACCAGACTAAAAGCGGTGTGCCGACTCGCATTTATTTGGGAACATATATTCATGAAGTGTGTTTATTCGCAGTTTCGAAGGATGCGGCCTCATTAAGAGAAGCTGGGAAAACTGCTGAAGCGGTGAAGGTAGTTCACCCGCAGCGGTGGCTCAGTGGTTTGGGCGCTCGGCTACTGATCCGGACTTCGCGAGCTCGAACGCGATCACGGCGGCAGCGTTTTTATAGAGGCAAAATGCTAAGGCGCCCGTGTGTTGTGCGATGTCAGTGTGCGTTAAGATCCCCAGGTGGTCGAAATTATCCGGGGCCCTCCACTGCGGCACCTCTTTCTTCCTTTATTCTTTCACTCCCTCCTTTTTCCCTTCCCTTACGGCGTGGTTCAGGTGTCCAATGATATACGGGGCAGATATTGCGTCATATACTTTCCCCCAAAACTAATTATTTTTCATATGAAGGTAGTACGGTGGCAACGTGTCTTATCAAGCTCCCCCAAATAAGCAATGACAGTGCTGCTCGTTTGAATGGCGATATCATCTTGTACACTCAGAAACCTTCACAAACCTGTTTCCTAACAGCACAACATGAAAACATTGTGGCGAGTGTTCCCTCAAAGTGGCAGGAGTATTGCTCTAGATCCCGCCGCTTGCACCCTACTCCTTTTCTCGGGAAGTGTTTTTAAGCGCTGCAGAGACAGCAGGCGCAAAGTGCATGCCTGAAGGCCTCAAGAACTCGGCGATGAAAGCTTGAGAAAGCGCAGCTGTGGAAGCCGTTTCCTCGAGATCGATAGAAGCTTCCATTCTTCTCTAAAACGATTCAGGATCTGTAAAAGGAGGGTGACTTCACTTTTATCATCGCCGGCTTTCTCGGCTTTTTTGTTTCATCGCATGTCCTCAACGGCATCGAGAGCCGCTAGAGATTTAAACTTCTGCTTGTTTGCCAGTTTTAAAGCAGTGCTTCATGTCGATGTTTTCATGTGTAGTGTTAGACAGCATCAACCGCTTGCCTTGTGACGCGCAGCTTGAGTGAGCTTCTTCTTTTCATTGAATGAGACTATAAACATAAGGCTGCTGGAAGAGAAAAACTGGTGTGTGCTGAGAAAGTGAATACGTGCCATGTATATTAGCTTCCATATTGCAGAAAATTGAGTGGCCTTCTTTCGATTAAAAAAAAATATACACTCGGGGGACTAGTTTTACTGAATGAACGCGGAGATGATTATAGACGGATACACACTTTTTTTTGCAATTTTGCGGAAGTATATGTCAGAAAATCTGGGCTAGTTCCTAAAAGAGCACAGAATGAAATCGCTTGTATCCGTCAGAAGCTTGATATTACAGTCATGTGCCCACCCCAAAAAGGGATACACAACGTCACACGGAAACTATTTCATGTAAGCTTTATATGTTCACACTCTGTTCTCCCATTCTCTTGTCATTCACAGCATCCTTGAAACTTAAAGGGAAGGCTTGCCAAGCTTCTTTAGGTGTCTCGAAGGCTAGGTCAATCATGCCTAAGGGCTGCGTCAAGACAGTTTAATAATTTACATGTTTTGCTGAAAATTTTGCATCTACACATATTATACGCGAGTAATTCAGGGGTCCAGTTCTTTGTACGAAATTTTGAGGACTACTTTCTGATGCTCGTATATTCATAGGCGCCTAATGGTCTTTATGAAAGCTGTTCAGAGTAATCTGCAACTGCAAGAAAGGATTGCTGTACTGGCAGGCTTCAGTAGCAAGCTGCATGCGTTCCCGCAAGTATGGGCTCTTGATAAAACAACTCTCGTCCTGTGAGCACACTAGAAGTGAGTGGGCGCTATTTGGGAGGTAGTAAGGTTAGACATCGTACAGTTGTGACTTTCAAATATTCGTGTTGTGAATGGTGAGAAGGACGGTGTATGGCAGCCTAATTCGTAATAGGCAGTGCGTGATGGACGATGCAATGGGCGGAGGGTCTGTCTTAATATAGTGGAAGTGTTCATATATAACATACGTTGGTAGGAATACTGCTTTGTCAGTCCTCCTAGTTTTATGTCTACATGCAGCCGTCTTAATCAACTTATTCATGGATGCTCCGGAAATTGATTTAATTTTCTTATAAGTCACAGGGTGGCGTGTTCTGCGCCATACTGCAAATACTTCAACGGGCATTTGGTTAACAGCTATACAGTCAACATCTGGCACGATCAAAATACACCACGCTAGAAAAATTTTACGTTCACTTTTAGGCACTTTAGAGGATCTGCTTCGTCAATCATTCACAGAGTCGTATAGGACCTCCTTCACGAACCGCTGTGCATTTATTATCCTTTCGCCTTCTCCCCGACTAAATATCCATGTTCATTGTAAAAAAGGGCCATTTCCTGCACTGCATTGTGAAAAATAATTCTACACTGATTTATAAAAAAAACAAATGCGCGGGCAACGACCGAAAGACGGATGAAGTTATTTACAACACTTATCCGCAATCGCCATTTTCCTCGGCCAGTCTTCCTTAGCTTTACTATTCTATCGCTCTTTAACGCTGTACTGAGTTTCTGCATGCTGGCATAATCTATAAAAATCCTCTCGCCTACCTGAAGTTATTTGGATGATGAAGTTGAGCGAAATAATTTCCCACTTTTCTAAACAAAAAATGCTGTTGTGTTCGGATCTCCATTTCTGCCACCTGAATGGTTTGCTATGCACATCTATTTTCTGCCGTGAGACAGAAGTAGTAGAAAAAGCTACAACTAAATATAATCGTAATGAACGACCGCGCTTCGAAAATCTGTATTTCATGATCTGTCTCAAACGCTGCAGGAAATACGTGGTTTTAGCTTATTATTGGATAGCACTGCCTTTCTTGTAAAGTGACGACATTTAAAACTCCTGCCACAGAGAGTCTAAAAACGAGATTGCGTAGGACTGATGAGGCAAAACATATGCCATCACTAAGATTGTTCAATCCTCGCACCGTCTTTCTGCCTCTGGTAGTGTAACGAGACACAGGATGTAAGCCCCAATATTGGCTAGTCTTTTATGGATGGCGCTTGATTGAGGCGACCGAGACGCATCTAGATGCGCGATTGCCTCTTCAAAGCCGGAGAACTTCTCATTTTCGTTGAAAATAGTATGGAGAATGATTGCAACGGAACTCCCTTTCGGTGACATTAGGAGACGCAATCAGTATTTGCATTTTGGCAACATGAAGCGAGAAAGCAAGAGTCAACATTTTTTTTACTCCCTTTGACAGCACATATCTAGTCTGTCAAAGAATAGGGCGCTCGAGAAACTCAGCAGCCGGATGCATGAAGTTAATGAGAACCACTGTGTGCGGCTGCTCACTTCTTGTTTTGTCCAGAATTCGCCTAACTGTTTATATGCATAACATGCAATCTTTCGTCCACTAAGAAAACTGAGAAACATGCATTAATCGGAAAAAAAAAACTTTTGCTGGTTCACTGCTGCGCTTCTACAGAGCGGCACAAGCCATGGCTTCTGCTGGCACTACAGAGATTAAACAAAGTCGCCGAAGGTGAAAGGCCCATGTTTTTGCGTTTTCGCCTAGCGGCTAACGAAAACGTTGACAAGTTCTACATTAACACTGAGTGCAATATTTTGTATTTTGTGCGAAACTGTGCTGGCAGGTTTGCAAAGTTTCTGCTTTCATATGTTCGTTTACTTTAAAAAAGGCGTACTTTAACACATCAATATAAAGCTTCAGAATAAGCCACTAGCTAATGTAAATTGAAAAAAATTTGAACTTCATAACTTTGTCTTCCTCGAGACGAAGTATTTTAATATGTGCTTTTATACAAAAGGCGCAATTGTAAGTCAACTTCTTCACTTTCTGTAGACTGATTGTTGCTTTTCATGTTATTCGTACCCTGATTATAACAGTGAAAAACAGGCAAAAAATATACGCCCTAAAAAGATTGGTATTTAAAAAGCTGCAACACAATGATGCACGTTTGGCATTAGGCGGAGTGTATTCTTTTGTACGCTCAGGTGGAAAGTTAGTCTCGTGAACCCAACTAAGCATATTTTCAATAACGTCACATCTTGATATCTAACTCAGTGTGTAGTAGGCATATACGTAAACAGTTTTTGTTAGAAACTGGCTAATGAGATCTGATAAATTTTGGTCGCTGAGGCGATGAACCTATGATCTGAGCCGTTATAAATGAAGGTTAGTTTCGGCCAGCGCAGGCAGCAGATATGCTGGAAGCACATGCAACTTTGCTTTCTTCTGAAGAACAATATTCGGAGGGAAAACAGACATCTTGAGGCCTTTGGTATCGGCGCCAACTTCGCCGGATTTCGGGACAATGTTGCACTGAGTTTTCCGAAAATACGAGTTAAGGAATTTTCCACACAACACGTGCAATGGGAAGAGATCTGAAAGTGAAAGGTCGACATGTAAATCACAGCGTGCTCTAACAGGTAAGTGAAAATTTAATTCTTTGGTAAATATGAATAAAACAAATTTGATTACATTTCACAGCCCGACTCCTCCTGCCAGACGGCACTATGGTATACCGCATTTTTTCCTCCTCTTCATTGAAAGCTTAAGAATGAATCCTGTGTTAAAGTGCCTTAAATATCAGCAGTAACCTTGTTTTCGCGTTGCCATCGATATCCTATCGTAGCGTTATGAACAATACGAGGTGTTCGCCATACGTGAGATATGGCGGCCACTAATTCAGGGGCCGTATTCAGCAGATTCATTTATGCTTTATTCATTTGGTGCATTGCAATTTTCCGCTGCTCCCATGGTGGCGCAGGCAGTGGTTGAGCGCGTCTAGCTGTTCGTAGCCCAATCTGCCACCTGCCTGGATAAACCCGTCCCGCGACTGCGTCGCACTGACGGACCATCTCGAACAGCAAGGCCGCCGAAAGACGCTACATGACGGAGCCTTTTGCATGCCTCAGGAGCTATATCGGCCCTAGTCCAGTCCACTAAAAGAAACAATGTGTCGATTGTACAAGGAATATGCGCAGCGTGGCCAGTGTATCTCAATTTGTTTTAATGCATTAGCTGGAAGCAAGCTATAGCTGGAGCACCACAACCACATTGGCTGTCTGTGACTGGCCGTTTGTTTCTCTACCGGATGTTAGTTTCATCACAATGACGTCTTGACAGAATGTAATCGGAAACGGAAGGAATAATTACAAAGTATGACCCCAGGTTTCTTTTTTACTCGAGTCTGGCATGTGTTTCATACACCGCCTTATGCCGTCGCTGTGGTTGTGTCAGTCGAGATACTGTGCACAGCACTCATTTGCACAGCACAGCTCATTCTAAAGGACTGACGATGATGGTGATAAAAAAATTTTTGAAATGCAGCCGAGGCGGGCTGTGAATGCTGCACGTGTGCAGTCACCCAAGCGCTTTCGAAAAAAATGCCAAAAAGCATAAAGAGCTTGTTTGAAAACCCTAGAGCCCGAAAAGCGAAAGTAATATGTAGATATAACCAGCCCCACACAGAAATGAATATCCAGCAGTTCGAGAACAGCGTGACAACGCAGTCAGCAATCGACCGGCATCACTTTTTTTTTTTACCAGCAGCCAGTCGGAAGAGCACCATAATCGTTTTATCGCACTTAAATTTCATGGAAAATAATCTTTCTGTGCTTAAGCATTATCGCGTTCCAGCAAGAGCATGCATTTCCACACAACACCTTTGTGTAATCGGTATTTAATTTGCTTTTCTAAGTATCTCAACCGCTGCCACAAGCCCAGCTTTACTTCCTTATTTCCGTCATGTCCAACTAAAAATGTCAAGATTCTTTTAAAAAGGAAAATTATGCAGTTTTTGTTTAGTGGTAATAGTAATATTATCCGGTGTGAAGGATGTCGACGCGACACGGGGATAATGACGGACGCCGTACTGTAGGGTTCTAGAATAACTAAGACCACCTGGGGTTCTTCAGCGTGCGCTAACCTAGCAAGCAGAAGCGAGTTTTTCATTTCGATACAATCCAAATGGGGCGCAGCGGTCAGGGTCTGACTCGTGTCCTTCGTATAAATAGCTGAGTCGCGCAGGCACTGAGCGTACCACGCACATTCGATTTCTTTTCTGCACTCAGAGACAACGAATGCTTCTGAAAGTAAATGATGCACAACGTGATTGCGTCGTTACTCGTATCTTGCATATTTTTATGGCACATAGCACAAATAAAGGCAAGCTATTCTCACTCGCTGCTTTGTAAAGTTTCATTGCAATTTGATTGCAACTGTGTGCAAATATATAAATCTGATAAACTCAAGATTCTTAATCAGTCTGACTTAAAATCTTCAAATGATTTATCATTGCCGAAAACATATCACACAAGTGCCAGTAATGTTACTTTTCTTGACGCCAGGCTGCTCACAGTTTATGTTGTTGCGCACCGGAGACTGTTTCGCCCTGCTTTTCAGGGACAGTTTTTGGTGGCTACAGCTACGTGATAGCCAATTTGGAAACTATTTTCGCTGAGAATAACAAATTTCAGACAAAAAAAATTGATGCTTCGAGCAAAGTCTCACGAGAGAACCGACGTTTTGTAGCCCACTCCGAGCCTTCTTGGGATAGATATTTCTGCTGAAATGTTCACGTTAGGATAAAAATTATAATATCAAAAATTGTAGCGAGTACTCTCAAACAATTATTGCTTAGAAAGGACTGTTCTGTATTTATAGACGCTCTAGAGAAAGGGCGCGTACTTGCGCGAAGAAGGCGGGACACAACAAACACACACAACATGTACAGAGCGGTCTAGAAAAGGCTACGAAAAATTCGCGCTTTTTTTGCTTCCCTAACGCAGAGATATGGTTGGCGAGCTTTTTTGGGTTTTCGAAGCGCTGACGATAGAAGGGGAGCTTTTTTCCCCCAAGCACAATCTGTGATGTTAGGAACTCACTCCAATAGTGTGAAGCGAACCGGTCGGCCTGCGATCTTTCAGAGAAGACAGCCTAATTTTATTTGCTCAGAGACAGTTCTTTTAAGCTGTTGCCTTACCTAGACTCCATGTAAAGGAATGCTGCCAGTGTGCTTAAACAAACTGCATAAGCACTTAAACAGGCAGCTGAAGCTTAATGTCCTTGCACTCCTGAGTCACATGTTTACTGGTGTCAGGTGGTTGAGTAATAATATTACTAATTGATTTTTTGGGAAAGGAAATGACGCAGTATCTGTCTCATATATCGTTGGACACCTGAACCACACCGTCAGGGAAGGGATAAAGGTGGGAGTGGAAGTAGAAAGGAAGAAAGAGGATCCTTAGTGGAGGGCTCCGGAATAAGAATATTTTCGACCACCTGGGAATCTTTAACGTGCAGAGACATCGCACAGCACAGGGGCGACTTAGTGGTTGAATGCAGAATCCTAATTAGGTACAACACATGGTTGAGCTCAGTGTTTAAGTTCTGATACGGCAAAACTCTTGGTGCAAAATACTGCTCGACAGCGCAGAGAGGAGCATTCGTCCCTTATCAGTTCGCACCCAGACTGACTACCGTGGTGAAAATAAAACCTTACAGGGAAATGCCTGGGTTTCGGCACAATCAGCACAGCGTAGAGTTCAGCCATTAGCCTGGTGATCAGTGATCATCTCCGATATGCCCAGGTTATATTTAGGCAAGTCGGCGCTTTCAGTTGGCGCCACTGTAGTGCTAGAATCTTTTTTCAGTTGGCCCTGCCGCGCTAAATGTGCTTGGAGAGTTAGACCCGAACAGCGGATGATAAGCTTTCCTCGCCAGCATGAGCGGCAAAGAAAACACAACACGCATTCATTCTGTCACAGGGACCTCACTGCACAACTCTGAGAAGGTACATGATGTATGTAGATGGCAGAGTTCCTTGTTGAAGACAGCGCATCAGCAAACCAACGCAAGTCAAACAGGCACCTCACGATAGACAGCCGTAGCCCGTACTCGAGAAATTACGTAGCAGGATTGATGGATGTTACAGCGTCCCGTTGGAAACAGACTGGTGGTATATGCCACCACGCTCAATTTTCTCTGTTTCTGTAGTCACTACGCCTACTGTCTGGCAACTGACTGAGAGTTTGTCCCTAAAGCCTAGACTCTCGATAACTGTGACAATAAAATTCTACAGCAGAGTGAAAATCCTAGGTGACAGTTTTGTATGCTGCCTTGTAAGTATAGCTTTGAGTTGTAGAGTTCTATTTAATGTACCAACATGCCCATGAAAGATTCAAGACGTCATCTAAACCATAAAAAGATAGACATTGCATATGTTTCACTTGCAGTAAAACTACTGAAATGCTACTGATTATCAGAAAGCATAGGGCTCGTTATTGCACTAGACATACAGGGATAGGATAGGATAGGAAAACGTTTATTGAATCATAAGTATTTAGGCGATCAGAAGTCTTGCTTGCTTCGCGTGTCGCTGTCTTCACGCTGTGCGGCAGGGAAGGCTTCTTCAGCAAAGGGTGGTCCCTCAGTCCAGGGCTCCACTGAGTTTGGCTGCATCCCGTGCGTGCTCTACCATCCTCTTTTGGACGGCGAGCTCGCAGCTGACGAGCCGGATCTCCCAGTGTTCCGCACTCGGGGGTTTGTTTGTGTTCTCGGAATGCGTTGTTTCGTTCGCATTCCCATGTTATGTGAAATAGTGTGGGTGTGGCCCCGCACCAGGGGCACGTGCCCCTATATTGCGTTGGGAACATCTTGTTGTATATAAAGAGGTTGGGGAAGGAACCTGTTTGTAATCTACGCCAATCTGTTGCCTCCTCCTTTGTTAGTGCTTTATGCGGGGGCGGAAATTTATATCTCACCCCTCTGTGATGTTGGAGTAGTTCTGAATAGCTGTTCCCGAGGATCATGGCGCTCAGACCACGGCTCTTCTGCTGCTGTCCGACTCGGAAACTAAAAGCTCGAGCTAGACCATCCGCCGCCTCATTGCCCCTTATGCCCTCGTGCGCAGGTATCCAGATTAAATTATGTTGGACTGTTATGCTCTCTAAGAGGTTGCACTCTCTGAGCACCTTAACAGCAGCTTTGCTAATTCTGCCCTTCGTATAATTTCGACAGGTCTCTTTTGAGTCCGTGAGAATATTTAATGATTTGCGCTCCCTATATCCTTTTGCTGCCGCCAGCGGTACGGCTAACTCCTCGGCGTCCGTTATACTCCAGATTTCCGTGGATGTCCCGGAGGTTAGTTTCCCATCTTTGTTTACTACCACTGCCGTACCTATGTATTTGCTTCTGCCGCTCGATACTGCCATAGCGCTTGCGTCCGTGTAGAAGGTGTTATCCTTCCCCGCTAGTGTTCTTTCAATGTGTTCTGCCCTGGCCTTCCTTCTGCCTTCGTGGAGCCTGGGGTCCATGTTCTTTGGAATGGGTCTGACATAAAATGTTTTCCTTATTTCGGTAGGCATGTCTTCGTACCGCCTTGTGTCGATGTATTCGCAGCATATTCTGTCGAGCAGTGCTCTTCCAGTGTAGGTCCCTCCTAGTCTTTTAATTTGCGATTTTCGTTGCGCTTCCACCATTTCTAGGAAGGTGTTGTTGACGCCAAGCTGCATGAGCTTTTCGTTGGGTGTGTTTCTTGACAGGTGTAATGCTGTTTTGTATGCTTTCCTTAGAATGGTGTCGATTTCTTCATTAGACGTTTTCGTCCTTACGTGGAAGGGAAGCGAGTACGTAACTCTGCTTACTATGAGGCTGTTGACCAATCTTTGGGTGTCCTCTTCTTTCATCCCATGTCTTCTTTGAGAGACTGCTTATCATTCTGCTGACACTTTCTGTTGGTTTCTTGAGTAGGGAAATCGTGTGGTCGCATTTCCTACTACCCTGCAGCCACATGCCGAGGATGCGGATCATTTTGCATTCCGGTATGAGTTGTCTTTCGAGAGTGACTTCCAGTTTCGCCTAAGCCTGGTGTCGGCCCACTCTCAGGAGTTCAGACTTTTCGGTAGAACAGTTTAGGCCTCTAGCTGTCACGTAGTCTTCTACACATCTCGCCGCTTCTTGCAGTGCGGCTTGCTTTTCTTCTAAGGTCTCTCCGGTAGCCCAGACCGTGATGTCGTCTGCGTACATCGCGTGTCGGACTCCCTGGATTTGCTCGAGTTTTCTTGCTAGGCCAATCATCGCCACGTTGAATAATACGGGCGAGATTACGGAGCCTTGGGGCGTACCTCTGCTAGGCGTTGCAAAGATATCGCTCCTTAGTTCTCCTAGGCCTACTGTTGCCGTTCTGTTTGAAAGGAAGTCCTTCACGTAATCGTGTGTTCTCTTCCCGCAGTTCGCGTTGATGAGACCTTCCATGATGGCCTCGTGGCTTACGTTGTCGAAGGCTCCTTTGACATCGAGCGCCATGACCACGTTTTCGCCCTTTCTTGGCATAGTTTCTAAGACCTCCTTCTCGAGCTGTAACAGGACATCTTGCGTCGAGAGGTTGGCTCTGAACCCGAACATTGAGTTTGGGTAGTACTTTCAGCTCTCCAGGTGTTGTTGGATGCGTTTGGTGACTATCTTCTCGTAGAGTTTGCCGAGGCACGATGTGAGAGAGATCGGCCTCAGATTATCGATTTGGATTTTCTTGCCGGGTTTGGGGATCATCACTACGACGGCGTGTTGCCATAATTTGTTTAAGTAGCGGACTAGCTGGTCTATCGCTTCGTCGCTGAGGTTTCTAATGAGGGAGTTCCGTACTCGATCTGCTCCCGCTGCTGTGTTCTTGGTGGCTGATCTAATTGCCTCAATGACCTCTTCCCTAGAGATGGGTCGATCCATGTTCGGGTTGTCTTCGCCTCGGTATTCACCGTGGTATCCCTCGGGTTCTCCCGTTCCGTAGCATTTCTTGCGAACCTCTTCGAGCATCTGCTCGTCCGTTCCTTGATACTGGTGTATTAATCTTTGGATAGAATTGCTGCTTTCCCGTTTGCTCTTGCTGGGATCCATCAGGCTTCTGAGTATTTGCCACGTTCTGGCTGTACTGAGGGTGCCCTTCAGCGAGTCTCTGAATTGTTACCACTCCTGTCTAGCCAGTTACGTAGCGTACTCTTCAACCTTCTTACTGATCTCCGCAATCTTCCTCTTGAGTTTCTTATTTAGTTTCTGTTTTTTCCATCGTTTGGTGAGACCGCGCCTTGCTTCCCATAGCCTAAGCAGCCGCCTATCTACCTCCGGTGCTTCCTCGGTCCTGTCCACTTCTCGGGTGTACATCTCTTGGATCTGTTTTAGCTGGTGGCTCCATTCCTCTGGGGTGGTTATGTCGCCGCTCATCCCTCTGCATCCCTCTGCTCATCCCGCGAAAAGCTTCCCAGTCCGTAAGCTTGGCTGTGCCGATCTTCCTTTTCGTATGTTCTGCCTCCAGTTGCAGGCGTAGAATGTAGTGATCGCTCCCAAGATTCTCGAGCGTATTTTCCCATTCCACGTTTCTGGCATTCTTTACGAAGGTTAGGTCAGGGCAGGTGTCTACACAGACGCTGTTTCCTATTCTGGTTGGTTGGGCTTCATCGGTTAGGAGCTAGCATCCTACAGGGAACTTTCATATCAAAGGCACAGGGAAGGAAACAAAAACCTTATCTTCTTAAAGATCAAAGCGTCCCGCATTACAAGCTGCATTATTCAGCATATTACAAGCTGCATAACTTAGCGAGGTGTAGACACGTGCGGGTTAATTATCCGGGGAAGTGCAGAGAAGGAAGCAATGAAAGCAAGAACAAGAAAAAGAAGCCGTGCAGAAAGTTACATTTAAAATTCGTAAATCTATATTTCTTCGGCAATATCTCTGTTCGCCATGACCCCAATTTTGTCACAGCCAATGATGCTTTTAGGAAGGCAATGAATGAAGCGTAACAAAAAAAAACACGTTTGTTGTTGTTCAGCAGGCAAACTGGGATCAGCGCGGGTGCTCTTCTCTTTAATGTCGAAAAAAATAGCAGAAAGAACGAAAGCACGAGCACCCTTTTTCATGCGTATATGAATGTTTTCGGCTGCTTGGAATTGCCAAGCATCACAAACCCGGATAATTCGGACAGCGTCTCAATGAGAAAAGAATGGAGGAGATATCAGTGTACGGATACTACTCTGTAATAAACTGTAACTCGGGCAGAAACCCATTAATTAGAGACAAAAACTTGAATGTTTGTGTAAGTGCAAGCCCACGCGCGTGTCGCACCACAGCCAAAGCAAGTAACGCTGGGGAACCAGGAGCCACTCTTTTGCTGAAGGATTTTATTACGTCCATTATACGCTGTCTGGTGTGCAAGCAGTGTGTGACTCGCGCTTTTGGACCCTTGTTCAAAGTAACTGAGATATTGGCTTCGTGTCCTAAAATAGGCATAGGTAAGCACGTACACCCCCTATGCTGCGAAAAGCAGCTATTTGGGCGGTTGTAGCACGTATGGTTACCTTGTGATATCAATAGGGCTGCTCAGAGGTGGCCAGCCATTTTTTATATATTAACAGTGTATGCCTCGTATTGTGTGGCAGCTAATCAAGATTAGAGGCAGTGCGCGCTGCTTTCGGCTAGGAAAATAAGCAGTGAGAACATTTTCATGTCAACATAACTGTTACTTAAGGCGTGGGCTTAAGAATGCCACCTTATTAAGAACCTTTTGTTTACTCTACATGACAAAGAGTGCACTAGTTTCAAAAGGAAAACAAATAGTCTCTTTATGTAGGAGCAACAATTCAGTGCATTATAGGGAGTACTCCTGAGTAGACTTTTTAAAAAGGCTACGAATTTGTCTTGTTTCCGGTTCTCTCGTTTTTGTACTCTGATTGGATTCTCATTTTTGGAAAGGTTAGAATGCCGGTTATAATTCAGCGCATGAATTTTGTACTGATCCTAGTTTTTCAGGGTGGAGTGATTAGACTGAATAAAATAAACGTTCTGTGCAAAAAACGTGAAAAGAAACATTTCTTTTTTGCATTGCCAGAGATTTGCCTGTTAGCTTAAGCAGAGTACAGAAATTTGCAGCAAAAGGCAAAGGCTGATGTGAATTTTTACTCACAGGTAAAACAGTCTGACATTTTGCGGCCAAAACTTAAGAAAATAAGTTATAAAAACGTTGTCAGAGGATGTTGTGAGAGTTTTAGCACTGCCTTTTAAAAAAGAAGCTGCAAGAAATGAGTCTTTCCCCTGCATCGGGAAGCTAGCGGCTATGCAGAGCTTCGTCCAGGGATACGTGCTGCTAGAAAACATACGTTGAGTAACGAGCTGGAAGAACGCCATAGCATGAAGGAAAACAGCCTGACTGCGGAAGCTCGTCCCTGAGGGCAGGCACAGTCGGATTCAATTAGGTAGCATGCCAGAGCGCGCAGCACTCCTGCCCTGCAATGGCGCATGTGTCTACTTACCGCGACAATGGTAGGAGCTCGTTTTGTCCCTCACTGGGAACCTCGTAAATGTAATCTTCGAGGTTTAATGCGAGTCTGTTTACGCTTGTCGTGCGCCCTAAATAGGAGCTGTATAGGCCATACAAAAGACGATTGTGCTGATTTTTCGATGCTGATGTCGATTGTTCCTGGAGAGTCGTGGGAAGTAACGCTGTGCGCGATGATCGAAGAGTGTGGTGTATTGTGCGAGTGATGTAGGAGATGTTCAGTCTTCAGCAGTGTACATCACTTGCACTTCTACTTTGGAAAAACCCGTACTCTACTATTTCCCGGACATCAATACGGCGGGAAAGAATTGGCTCAACGAGAAATGGCGCATGTGCCTGAACAAGCTTAATATTATTGATGCACACATACTGTAACCAGTGCAGAAATAATTGGAAGGGGATTGAATGTTCCCACACCACACTCCTGAAAGCGTGTATTAGCTTGGAATGAGGAAGCACTGATTTGGTAGACTCATTTTATCTTCTGGTCAACTATCTTTACAAACCTCCTCTATGTACTGATGTCTTACGTTTGTTTTCCATTTCTTCTTCCAACTGAAATGCATTTTTTCTATTTGGCAAAAACAAAAAAAGGAGAACGACGAGTATGGCAGACCGTTACGGTATGCAAGGCAATCCCTCAGTCTGGACGTCATGATAAAACTGCAACATGGTTCTGAAAAGACGACTGAGTAAATGGCGCGTCCTGGGATCCGGAGATGGAGGGGGGGGGGGGGGGCGGAAATCCTACATGCTTGCGTGCTCAAAAAATAAGCCTTATTTAGAACGAAGTAATATATTGTACGCCGTTTCATTGTACTTGTAAGCTGACTCAATGACTGAAATATTTCCGCACAGCGAGTAATATTGAAAATCCGGCAACTACCTTGTTTGATGACCAGTGCTTTACTGTGGCGATGGCCTTACTGTATTGGTTTCAGTCTTTTGTATAAATCAGAAGAAACATTTCATAATTTGGTTGTTTTTACAACTTAGAGGCTTATCTTGGCTCTGCTACTACGTGGGCTACAACGGACGAACAGTGTTCATTCCTTCCTGTTCTTTACGAAGCTTATACACAGCTGTGCACGCGGAAAAGAAAAGTCTGTTTTAAGATATTAGATTATGGCTTTTGCTTTCCATGCAAAAAATTTCATTACAGCTTTAGAGAGAGCGTGTTTGCAACTTATTCGTGGAACTTTATGGCTTTCCTGAAGCTCCTGGAAAACTTTCAGTAGCAGCGTTCAAACAGTCGCGACCTACGTGCTGTGGAGTTAAATTTGCTGCTTTATCAAGAATGTTTAGCGATTAATGCTTTTAAAAGCAGCTCCCGCGAAAAACCAACATTAGTGGTTATAGTTGTTCGAGAACATTAATGCAGGTTGTCAGTTGCGGAGCGCGTTAGGAGAATAATGGGTTGTTTTACGCAAACCGTTCCAAAAAGCTATAATACTTTGTTAAAAATCAATTACTTCCTGAAAGAAAATTTTAATACAAAGCGGAGCATACGGGGCACGGGTGTTTTTCTCTCACGATCGGTTTTCTAACTTTAGTCTGCGTGGGTCTCGTCGGCGCCATGAAAGTTCGCCATTATTTCTTTAAACGTAGCTCAAATACTAAGCATTCTTTATGCTCCTAGAGTTAGTTGTAACCTTCTCCCAAACTTTTAATCATTTAGCTTTAGAGAGAACGCTCAAGCAGCCTGATTAGGTGTGATGCGAATGAACTAATGCTGCTTCCTTCGTAGTAAAACTTCGCAGTATGGCTTCTTGTGGAAGTGCTGACTTTTGTTTGGTTCATGGTTTAGGAGGGTTTAACCTCCCAAAGCCGCTCAGGCTATGAGGAACGCCGAGGTGAAGGGCTCCGGAAATATTGACCACCTGGGGCTCTTTAACGTGCAATGACATCACCCAATACATGAGCCTCTAGCATTTCGCCTCCATCGAAATGCGACCGCCGCGACTGAGATCGAACCCGCGTTTTTCGGGCCTGCAGTCAAGCGCCATAACCACTGAGCCACCGCGGTGACGTTGAATTTTGTCCAGCATCAAGACAAATCATTGCCCAGAGAACCAAAAATCAAAGTGTATTTTTTTGGCAGAGAAACTTGATTAAGACAAGGGATAAAAAAATATAAAGAACGCCTTGATAGCCGCTAGAAAGTGAATGGTGGAACAGACTATCGTCAGAGATTTTTGACAAAAAGTTTAACTTTATCATGATTGGTCAAAACTGCCAATTAACGTGATACCTGCATCTAACTGTTTCTCCCTCTCTATCTATTAAAGCTACGTTGTTTGAGGATATGTGTGCATGCCTGTTACTCAATAGCACGACCTCCCGTCGATACTGACAAACTTGGATTTTTCCTAAGCTTTCCCAAGCTATATTGCAGACTGCGGGGCGTATCCCGTTATTTTTCCAAACTGAAGCAATTAAAATAGAAAAGTACATGGCATAACTGCAACAACTGCTCAATTCCTCAGATGTTGATCAACGTGACTTCCGGCTAGAGAAAAAACAGAATAGACAAAAAAGATTCATCATCATGCGGTAAAAGCTGCCCTATCGCCAGGTTCATAATGAGGAAAGGGAGCTCCTTCAATTCAGCTGGCGGATTTAAACGATAAAGGTATGCGAGACAATTGTCTGCAACAGACCGAAGTCGTCTTTCTGAAGGAAATAAGGCAAGGAGGAACCATAAAACAGGTGCTCTCGCCTGTGTCTTTGCGCCATAAAAATTATTTGGTTCCCAAGGGCAGACCTGAGAAGAATTGCCTTAACTGAAAAAAATACACACAAAGGAAGCCAGCAGCGCTCGAAACATTGTAGCACAAGCGAATGCCCCTATTTTTTTAACTTGTGGTGTTGATTAAATGCCTTATTATGAGGGTAAATATAATATGGCTGAAAAATAAAAGATTAAAAAGCAGAACAAAAACAATCACTAGCCGCTGCTCGTTTCGGATACCGCCAGTGGCATGTGATCGACGAAAACACAAAAGGAAAAGAGAAATCCGGTTCGGCAATTTTCTGTAGAATATCTGATACGGGTCCCAATTGAGCTTATTTTTGGAAATGTGGCGGAGAGTTTAAAGGTTGCTTCACTTCCGCCACCGGTTGGCCAGGTAATGCACTGCCTCCGGGATCGGCCTGGGTCTTTATACCGCGCGTCTTTACTATCTTGTCTTTCTATCCCATCTTTCAACTCTCCTTCTATCTGCACGTGGTAGCGATTGTGGCTCGGCTTGAGCCAGTGCACTTTCCTTCTCTTTCTTCCTGGCAACAACAGACAACGGACATTTTTCTTAAAGCAGTTCGATTACTCACTATGATTGCTTTCATATTGACAATTTTTTTAACACTAAAGGTCGACGAATGTTGTATATTGGCACGTCTGGTCGGCGGGGGTGGAGAGGTTTAAGAACTTCATGGGGTGCACATAAACCATTGTGTTCCAGAACTTCGTTCACCTTAGGTCATGTTTTACTTCGGGACGTTTGTGAAAATCGGACGGTTAAAAATGTATTGGTACCAAAGCGTACAAAAATATTTTTGTATCTCAGTCACGTGTTTGGAAAAAGGGCAATAGCAGCACTCAATCAAGAAATTGAATTCGCTTTCTCTAGTCCCAAAAAAGTGTATTTAGAAGTAAAACACTAAGAAAACTATGACGCATTTTAACGCACAAAAGCTTATTATAACAAACTGATAACAGAAGACTACAAAAAACACAGTTTTCAAAACTACGTTGGACAGACCAGTCACAGGACTCCCTCTCAATCGTGCTGTACTATCTTAGTGGCCACCTTGACATATATTTCTCCCGACCTTTATTTTATTGTGGAGGTTCGAAGTCTGTCACGGTGTTCTATGCAGATGATCCTTCTCGGTTTATCCCTTTTATTTTTACTGAAGGCTCCGCTGCTAGCGGAAGACGACAAAAGGCGGCAGCCACTGAAACATGTCCAGCTTTCTCGGGCAAAAATTTAGAAAACTGGAAAATTGTGAGACATTGTTATTGAAATATTGAATGTAATGGTGAATAATCCTGATATGTAGCAAAATATTTGTTTTAAAGTGTTTCCAATGATCGCATCGAAAAATTAATACTGGCATAGAAACCAATGAAAACGCTTTTGACGGTAGCAAAAAAATGCGAATAGAAAAAGATACGACTTGCGTCATGTGACCTGCGGATATATTGATTGTTGTTGAGAAATCTTACAATATATGAAAAAATTGCGTTCATAAACGGTTCCCCGCTCAAAAATGCTTTTGTACGGACTTCCTGGGTATGTCCCCCAGCGTACTGAAAAAAAAAAACGATTTCACAAGTGCAGTCTTCAACAAGCATTGCCGTTCGAGAAACGAGACGTTGCATTGTCAGAGCGAAACGTAGCATATTCACAGTTCTTTGTCTGAGTGCATTGCTAACAAGCGCAATAGAGTGAGAGAGAGAGCATGGCGGTTCGCTGAGAGCTCAGCACATGCGATAACGGGCGATTTTCAGCAGCATAGCAAAAAGCAGACCTTTGAAATATCATCAAAAAGGGTTAATGGATTAGAATAACTGCGTCGTGACTACTTTTTTCCCCTCTGTCGAATGCAGAAATAGACTTTTATGCTTGGTGATTTTTACCAATACCCTTACTTTAGTACACACGATATATCTTGTTTGGTTTGGTTTATGGGGGTCTAGCGTCCCAAAGCGACTATGACTATGAGAGACGCCGTAGTGAAGGGCTCCAGAAATTTCGACCATGTGGTCGAAATTTCCGGAAAATTTGGATTTGGGGTTCTTTAACGTGCACTGACATTGCAGAGTGCACGGGCCTCTAGGATTTCGCCTCCGTCGAAATTCGACAGCCGCGGCCGGGATCGGCCGGGATCGAACCCCCGTCTTTCGAGCCAGCAACCGAGCGCCATAACCGCTGAGCCACCGCGGCGGCTTACACGTTATATCTGACGAATCAAAGGAAAGTCACGCTATATTTGAGGACAGCGGGAATTGCTATCGCATTCACGTAGTGAACTACACGTACCGGCGGTGTTAAGCATCTTCGAGGCAATTTAACCATTAAAAATATGAACACAAAAGAGGCCACCAGCATTTGTTCGTCGTGATAGATGTCACAACACTTTTTGTATCAGATGCCACGTGATTCCACCATCATCGGCCTGCCTTGCTCTCCCTCGCCCAAAGTGCGGAACCCCTTCCCCTCGCAAGATATAAAACAGTAAACGTCGTCGCCTGGGTGGCATTTTTCCAGGCTGCGTCGAAACATTCCTGACAACGTAGCAACGCCTCGACTTCCGCCTACTGCGTCCAAGGCTTAACCTGAGAAATCACGTTCTTACCCGCCATGTCTGCCCAGGACATGAAGGGACTGCGCTCATTGCTAGAAAGCCTCAGTCTCGACGAACTGTGGTGCATTAATGCCGCGGAGATACCTGGTCTTCCAGACCTGTGCGCCCTACCTCTGAACACCGTGGCGAGCGAGATATACGAGGCTGTGAAGAATCTCCTGACAGTAGACAAGCGGTTAGACTGCATTGCTCAGATCCGCTGCCGGCTGATGCAGCGGCACACCATCCGGGGGTGGAAGTTCTACCGCCAGGACCAACCGCCGACGGAAGAACTCTTCGACGTGATGCTGATTGCCATGGAGTCGTCCCTGAGACTTGTCCCCACCGACACCAGTGCACCCACGTATTCTTGGACCAAGCTCGGTGACCGCGTCTATGGTTGCTTTTTGACAAAAGCGAGCACGGAACGGAGTGTAAATGGGATGCCGTCCATGTAATCTTTTGGACCAAGCAACCACTGATGGCTACTCAGACTGCGAACGAAAGCATTGAAAGGCGACTACCGGAGGCTGTTCGCTCGGCGCTCGGCGGAAATGCTGTGTGTATCCATTTGAATGCAAATGACAATCTTGAAGAGGGCGCACGAAATGCTATTTACTCTCTGCGCCTGGCTGCAGCACGACGAGAAAATAATCTACGTTACAAGCACTGAGAAGCCTCAGCGGCAACCGGTGACTGCTCTCGAAGGTGAAGAACTGCCTTCCCATCCGGGAGAAAAAGGTCAGTGACATCGCTGTTGCAGCACAACTTTTTCAGGAAACATATCCTATCAAAATCGTGCTTTTTTTACCCATCAGTGAAATGGTTCAATGCGCAGCAGAATTTAGTTTTCGCAAAATTAAAAGCCTTGTCTGGCGCGGAAGATTGGCTTGCCCCATATCGCTTCCCTGGGATACAAAAACAAGTGCATAGCCAGGTGGTTGGTAAGGCTGCATCGATCTGAAAGAAGTCGAAACAGCGGCGTCACGGGCATGTGCGCTTTTCGGCGAACCGGCCGACGTGGGAGAGTTAGCAATAGGAACAAAATGTGCCAGCGTAAAGCAATATTTGCCGACAGCTTTTTGTAGTTCCTAATGTGTCTTTTGCTTATACCAGTAGGCGTCGTCCTCTATGCGGACAACGTCACCGGTAAGAACAATTTTTCCCGCCGCTTGACGCCGGGGACCACACTAATACGTGCTGTGGCGGGCAGTAGTACATGTATTCCATTTTTCTCTTCGTTTTCCACGTTACGCCAACGTCACTGACATTGCAGAGCCACAAATTGTGGCCTTAAAAGTTGTCACTATAAAACACAGAGCCTGTGTCCCGGAAACAGCAGCGAAAGTTAAGTGGTGCTCCGCCAGTCCTAGTGACACAACCCCTCATTCGTGCTATATCTGCGATCAGCAATGGTACATATGTTATGGGTCTGCATTGCTAGTAGCATAGAGAGCGTAGTTTTTAAAGGGTCAGAATTCCAGTTTGAAGACTGAGATGCACATTCGTGTGGTAAGTGCAGGTCGATTATGTAACTAGGTAACCATTAAGTGCACGATTTGCTCTCGCAGATCCGTTATCGCAGAAAACATCTGCGATCACAGTTTCTGCTGCTTGCCGATAAGAAAGCTGTGCACAGATATCTCGGACTGTCCGAGTATTACCGGCGCACACACATTGACAGTGACAGTCTCTCAGTTAAACTGGATTGTCCGAAATGGTACTGGTTTCAGTAAGATAAGCAACCTCTCCCTGCTCATACCTGTAGATAAAAGCGTGGCCAGCTATCTTGTTAATGCGTGGCCGCAGTAAGAGTGTGTCATCCCTGCTATCCTAACGTTTTGCGAAAACAACCCTGCATAATAATCCCTCCAGCATTATCTAACGTTTAAACCTGAGTCCGATGGGTGCGATCGCCTTTACTTGTGTATCAATGTCAAAGATTAGCTCAGCGATCGATACAAATGTAATCTTCAGTTTTCGGATTGTGGCCTTTGACGAAAGCATTCTGTCATTTTCCCCCTCTATAGCTGGTGCCAGACAAGACGAGGCTTCTGAATGCCAACTCATCCCCGGTATTGGTCGAAGGAGTTTGCGTCTAGAGAGGGCCTCAAACACGTCTGGCGTGAGTCCCACCATCCAGATATGCAGAGCTGATGCTCGCGCAAGCGTTGCTCTTAAAGGAGCTTTAACAGGTAAGCCGTATTTGTTTTGGAGTTGCGGAGATTTTGTATACTGCGTTTATCAGAACTACAATCGTTTGTCACCGTCAGTAACAGGCTTGTGTGGAGCCGTGCCGTTAATGCGATGGGTGCCTCTAGCGCAGGGGAAAGCAACCAGCGACCTTGGTGCCACAGAAACTTTCATACTGCTACCGTGCGCTGGATCATTTGTCCTCCTGAGTATTAAGTATCTAACCCGGCACTGATGGCTGCCAAAGGGTGCTAAAATGGGCTTGTCTGATTAACAGTTATGTATAATTTAGCGCATACAGGCTCGGCCAAAACAAATAAAATGCACGCAAGACGTAATTTCATAATTAGTTTATTACAAAGATAAATATAAACCTTAAAAGACCAAAAGCACATAAAAATTTTGTAAAAAGCGGATGTACAACAAAGATTAGCAGGAAAACGGATAAAAACATGTATGCTCCGGTGATAGACGGGCTGTTTAACCGTGGTTCTGGAAAAGAAAGTTGGTTACCTGTCAAATGAGCAGAAGCGGCGCCCATGCAGCTACTGCTGAAGTTTCATGAAAGAAAAGCTCTTATAACTGCCCTCGTTGGTGCCAGCGTTCTTACCTAGCACCCCAGTTTCCCCGAAGAGCAGGTGGTTTGAGTTATTAGCTTTCCCTACAGACAAATGAAACTAAGTGAGAGAGCGCTGGAGCATGCGTCTTCTTTCTTCTGTCTGCGTCTCTCTGTTTAGTACAAGCATAAAGCTGTCTGTGAATGGATGGGGAGCATAGGATAGGCAGAATGGAAGTCACCACTATGCCCACTTGTGAGTCTGCTGCTCGAATCAGTGTCCCTACCGGAGGAGGGAGAACTAGTGGCCTGGACGCGAAGGAAGCGTCTATCATCCCGTCTTTCCAGCATGCGATCTCAAGCATGTGGCGCATAAATTTGAACAGTAATATCTCACTCTGTACTTAAGTCCCAAAAGTAATTAGATGTGGACAAAAATTTTTTGTGGCAGCATGCTGCGAGGAACTATCCCGCACTTACATTACTGATCGCAAATCCACTTAATTCTAACCTCTCCATTTATCACTGCAAAGTCCCCTTAAACCTTACTATTAATCTGTGATTAGGCTTCGTATGTCTGATCCTGAGGATTTCGCGCTCACGAATGTTGCATGCTTATGCTTGGCTGTCACGCAGTTGCGTTGCAGGTTCGTTTATTTTCTGTTTAGGCTCTCGCTGTTGGTCGGTGGTTATTGTTTGTTTCACGAACACGAATTTACAGGTTCTTCGCAGATAATAGATTCCAAGAAGATGCATAGCTCTAGATAATTCGATCATGATGAAGTTCTCGATGAGTAAATTTAGCGAGAAACTATCTAGTAATGTTGCAGCGTTGTTCATTATTTTGTTTTGCATTGGAAAATTTTTTGCTCTAAATTCTTTACCAACGTTCTTATCATAAAATGCCAACAAGGACACAGCAATCCATGATATGCGAACGCATTGCTGTCCGGCTGCTAGAAAAGGATTGTCTTAAAAATTATCTTAGATTCTGTTAGCACTTTGTGCAAGCACACGAATCCAATAAAGTTCTCGTCTCAGCGTGAACTGACAAATGCTTCGAGTAAGGCAATTCAACTTCGCAAACATTTTCATTGCGCATCAGAACGCATATGTAGGTGCTTTAAAACACGTGTCTTAACGGTGAATTTAAAAGTTCTTGTGTCACAGAAAATGGTGTGCACATACGTAGTATTACCGGCTGCGGAAGGGCTTCATTGGGCCATCAAAACAATATAAGTATGAAAGTTACAAAGGTCTCGTTGAAGACACCGCTGCTTTGCAACGACTGCGAGATTACAGCTAGGTGGTACTATGTAGGAAGTTTTTTTCAGAAGGGTCATATCAGAATTTTAACATTATTTCCTGCTTATTTAGCATAAAACGATACCGCACACTTACATGGCCCTCGTGTTCAAAATTGCTACCAAAATTTCCAGACTTAAACGAACTAATTGAAAGCAAAACTTGTTTTGGGAACATTGGTGGATACTGTAAAAGCAAATTAAACTGGAGTAGGTTTTCCTTTCAAGAAACATCGCCAAAACCCAAACTTCTTATACAAGATATATATTTGTCCAGTCATAAAGCACGAAGTTAAGCTGCACCTTGTGAAGCACAAAACTTTGCAGAACATTCTACTTTTGGTTTCTTCGCAATGCTGGCTGGCTCGTAGAACTCACACTTGCATTTGTTATTTGTGGTTACAGTGTTGGAGCTCGTATAGAAGTGGGGCACTCACGGACGGAGAAGATAGAAGTACGCCCAACAGTTCGGCCGATCCTTAGATAGCGCAAGAAGAATGTTCAGCCAAGCCACTACTTATTCTCCCTGAAAGTACACAATTCTATCCGGATGCTGAGTTGCCGCTTCAGAAGAGTATTACAAATCTGCCTGTAAACCGAAGAACTTCTGTCCCTGCTGTGCAGTGCAACTCATCAACTGCGTCACTCTACTGTTCCACATTCCCATTTACATGACAGCTCGTAGGCTTAAGTTGTTGCTGTCATCAACGCGTGGAGTGAACAATTTTGGTATGTCTAGGATGTTAGCGGGCTGGATTGTCGTCACCACTCATACGTGGGCCGTATGCACGGCGATAACCTTTATCACCACTCTGTAGGTAGGAAAGAGCTGCCGTAGCGATAGCCCTCTTTGTGCTGGATGGGAGTGGCGGGCTTGCATTTTACAAAAAAAAGCATCTAATTGTGCAGTTTCGTCTGTGCGCTGTTTGTGGATTAAAGTTTATTGCCATTGCAGCGCTGAACTCTTTTGCAAATATAAATGTTCAGATTGGAAATAATTTTGTCGTAGGCTGCGCCAGCTAGCGAGAAACGTGTTTAAAGACATAGATTCGAAGACAACCCTCTGGGGGCGCTTCGTGAACCATGAAACCATTGAAAACATTTTCATCATTTTTCCCGGAAATTAAGAACGCACCTATTGCAGTGCGAACGTCTGATAACTGCTCGGGTAGCATGGATTACTTCGTAAACCATTATTCTTTGCCATATATCAGCTACGTAACACTGATTGCTTCCATCGCCTTTGCCATGCTATGTAATTCATGCATCGAACCTCTGCATTAACAGCAATGTTATCATGCGCTTCAAAACTATCGATTTCTTCTTGCGTATTTGACTTTTGTGGACTGCTGAAATCAGCCATAAGGAGCCATCGTTGTGACCTTTATGCCTCTAGACGCAACGTACACAGTACACTGAGCGAATGATGAAAGGAATGTGAAACAGGCAGACATTTTTGTGTCGCTGCGCTATTGTAACGATGTTACGAGTTGTAATGCGAATGCCAAGCTCTAAGAAGTATTTAGTGTTCAAATTTAAAACTGACGCACAGGATAATAAGCCTGTCAACCAATAATACATGTCGAATGGCTAAATAGTTCAATTGGCGTCAAGGAACTGGGTAAAGTGCGGATAGTGCGAGTTCCAGAACTCGTTTTTTTTGTGCGCATGTGATCGACATGCATTCAGTGTATTCTGTAGCAGAAAGCTCTTTTTTGTTGTCTTGAGCAGTCATAAACGTGTTCTAAGGCAGCTCAACTTTCTCAACGAAAAGAAATGCTCTTACCGTTTAAAAAAGATTTTTCAGTGCAAATTGTTAAATGGCCGGAAAGAAGCTGTACATTGGGATATAAACTACTTTTAACGGGAACATTTTTTATTTCTTCATTTATTCTTTTATTCTTAGCTCTTCCTAATTTGACGCGTGTAATACAACTAAGCTGCACGCTAAATCAGCAGGACGAATGTGTGATCCGTATCGCGCTGCGCTCGCTGCAAAAAGTACTGCTCCAGATTAGGAAGATTTAGAGGAGAGGCTCCTATCGGTTAGGGCGATAGAAAACTGGCGACACCGCACCGTGCATACGCACGACAAAAATCGAGGGGTTTTATGGTTTCGCGCATGCGCCCTGGTGCCCTGTATTTCCCCTACATTCCTAATTGATAGGACCGCTTTATCCTAACGCTCTCTAATATGGATGCTGCTGGGCAGTTGCCTTAATGTGACACGGTTCGAAATTCGCGGTGTCAACACATCGAAATCTTAGTCGCAATTATTTGCGGTGTGCTCGGCATTGCGCTACACTGTCATCGCCCATTTGGTACTAATCTTTTATCGCGGTATTTTACTGGATATTTCCGAGACAAGGCTATCAGACATCGCTGTATAGCTCGCAATATGCATGGATGAGCAATGTTTAGAATATATTTTAACATGCTCTGTAACTGCTTGCACATGAAAACCAGAACTTTTAATAAATTTTTATTGTATGCCCCACCTTTTTTGTCTTTATTATATCGCTGAGATCGGCTGCTCACTTCGTCGTTCATGTTTACTGGTTCCTTTGCGGAAAACGGCAGTGCTCTCTGCCAGTCAGGAATGCATTTTTTTCATTTTTCAACCACTTCGAAGGATCAATGAACGTTGTCTGTTTATTGTCTTGTCATTGCGTCAACATAGGAAGACTGCAGGGCATTGCAAGAAGGGCCGCTTGCTTAACTTCTTGGCGAACTACGCTGACGGCAGGAAGTGGAAGCTGTACTGCGTAGTGCACTTGACAATTTGCAGTGCCGTTGCAGCTTTTCAATGTAGAAGTCCGAGCCTCAAATTTCTGAAACGGCGCAGCACCACGAGATGCCTCGTGCCTCTCCGGACAGGAAAACCTACAAATCTCGGAAAGAACAGAGAAAAATGCTTGCAATTTTTCCCATTGACTCCACTGTGGTTTTGCGAACGCTGCTCATTTCAGCGCTTCGCTTGTTTTTGTTGAGCACGTAGAATCCAGGCATTCGAAATAGTAAAACTCTTAAAAGTCTCTTGACCAGCAAATTGCAAAATTTTCTAAGTTCGGTAAAAACAGATTCAAGAAGATCAAAAGAATGGTTTCCAAATCATCCGTGGTGGCTTCGCGGTCAATCGGAGTTTGCGGGCTTAAACGCATTCGCAGTAGCTGCGTTTTATGCGATCGCACATGAAGCTCGCTGTTGCTGAATGGCCTCATGATGGCGGCTCGTGTGACAGCCGGTCGTGGTGTGACATAAAAATAAACAAAATTCGCCCGCAACCAGCAAACGAAACCGAGGCGGCGCGAAGAGATCAGCAGCGCTGGCCCATGCATTGGACCACTACGCTATCGCCGCAGTCTTCCGTTCCGTCTTATACCCCTGTCACACGGGACTTCTTCACGGCCTTTGCCGTAAAGTTGTCTTATTGCACTAAAGGAGGAAAACCGAAAAGGAGCAGTAGCGCTGCTACATGGAAAATCCAAAGGAGCTAAAACGCGGCCTCCGTGAATGCCAAAAGTCACCGCTGTGTGTGAAGCAACGCTAATAACACGAAATTAAAGCACACGGTAGCACTTCAGCTAAGAGGATAAGAGTGATTTCGTGTATGTTTGGAAAAGTAGCTATCACGATAATAAGCGAGCGTTCTGACGGTGAGAAACGGATATTTTGAAACAATTTTTTTTCATCGCTCCCGGTCCGACCACGGTAGGCGCGCTTTTCCGTTCGGCTGCTCGTTGTGTGCGGGAAGCGTGCTTTGTTGCTTATGTCCTTGTGCGTATTTCAAATAAATCAGGTTGTGCCTGGTTAGCGTGCTGCCGTAATCGTGAGCGACCAACCGCAAGACGCTAGAACGAAGTGTGTAATTGCCATGAAGAAAAAACGAAGAAAAACAGCAAAGCGAGAAGCGCAAGCACGTGTGTGTCGATGCGGCTGCTGAAAAGCGTTCAAGTCCTTTCCTAGCAGTGTAGATGTCTTAAGTAATAGCCTCTTCTACGGTTAAGTGCACTGTAACGCAAAATTAACCATTAAATATGATAAATTCGATATTTTTTACGTTTTAAAAACTAAAAATTGCGTCAATTTTTTATTCTTTGAGCTCGTTAGCTGGCGCTGCCGTCTGGGTTGCTCCTTTAAGCAACTTTAAGGCCGGTGACGGCCGTATTTGCGGCTACGGACCTTTTCGCAAAGGTCTCGAAGCTTCGCCATGTAGATGCGCGTCACGCGCCTTTGGGGCAAAGGACCCTAATTCCTAAGGCCTTACAAGTGCCCCTGTGACATAGGTATTAAACAGCTAGTCTTCGCTTCCTCCACCATGCAGGGACCGAGTGGCATGACGAGAGATGCCACGCTGTCTGTACTCCCCGGGCCACTGCTTCCAAAGCCGAGCAACAGGCACAAGAGGCTCATCCCACCCAAACCAATCCCTCTAACTCTCATCTCAAAAGCCCCTTTAATTCCGAAACCACGGTTTCACTTCCACCCAATAGCCCGTCTACAACTCAGCACACGAACAATACATTGAAACACAAGAACAAGTCCAGCTGTGTTGGGCAAAAAATATTGAAAATTGAAAAATTGTAAGAACTGATACTGAAATATTGAAGGTAATTGGCCAATGCTCTGATACGCAGATAAATATTCTCTTTAAAGTGTTTTCAGCAATCGCAACGAACAGTTAAGATTGCCATAGAAAATCAATGGGGAAAGATTTGTGATAGCAAAGACATGGATATAAAAAGATAATAAAAGGTTGCCTTCTTGGGGTTTTCAGATATATTGAATGTTATAGTGTAGTTCTTCATCAAATAAAAAATTTGTTTTCACAAACGCTTTCCCGATCAAAAATGCTTTTGTCCAGAGTAACTCGGTATCGCGTACAACCGTTGTGCTTAACAACTTAACAACGTAAAAACTATAACAGCAATCGCAACTTTCGTAAACTGTAATGGACAGGCTGGAGGTGCTGGTGTACGGACGCATAGAAAAATACTAAGCGCCAATTATCAACCTATTTGAACTGACCAAATACAGAGCGTGGCCAAGGTGGCTCAGAGAACATGGTTATCCGCTGCCGACCAGAAAGAAGCGGGTTCGGTCGTGGCGGCGGCAGTAGCATTTCGATGGAGGCAAAATTCTAGAGGCCCATGAACTGTGCTCGGTGAGTGCACGTTTAAGAACCCCAAGTGATCGAAATTTCCGGGGCGCTTCACTGGTTTCTGTTATAGCCTGAGTCGCCTTCTCTATAAACCCCTATAAACTTTCTATGATATCCCCGCTGGTACAGCATTACTCAAAAAACTGCATATCCCTCTATCACCAACACCCACCTGCACCCTGGCCCAGCAGCTCCATCCACATCACAATAGACCCGCCGAGAACTAGTACACAGACGCCGACCATACAAACTCCCAAACCGCGGTGGAACGAGATGCACTAGTTTTGCGCTAGAACTGACGAAGAATACGCCGAAAGCAAGCTCCACTCAACCTCTGCATTGCTCACACCCCCGATTCATCTCACGTGACTGCCCTACAAGAAACAGGAACCACCAACAAAATATTAAAGCTTGTCCAGTGACAGCTTCAACACCTCGCACATCCTTACCCATCCTAAAAATCTTGTTGGTTATCGACCCACCCCTACAGAATCCGCGACTATGGCTGCGGAGTTTTCGCTGTCCAATTCATCTCCAAGACACAAGCACATGACCTCACTACACTCAACTTTGGTAGCCTACACAAAGATAATGCTAAATCTATCCCAGGAATATTGCGCTCCTTTATCAGCTCCCAGCTCTAAGTCAGCGGAGGCATTAACGCCTGCCACAGTTCATGGGTTTACCTATACAACACTCCTAAAAGCAACATCGTCTCTACCACTATGAGTGACTTTTGTCTTTGGCTCTTATCCGCCCCAACCACACCCACAAGTAGCGGCGCAATTGTTACCAGGAGCACCACTCCCATGGTGACGTCGCACAGTGTCCCTGAAGATAACCTCAACTTCTCACAAACTGAAACAGACCGCGCACCTATATTGCGGCAGGCCAAGAAGCGCACCCCACCCCCCTCTCTCTGTCTTACGAAAGCTAATTAGACCAAGAGGGGAAGCTAGCTATAAACACCACTCGCAAACAATTAGAGAACACACCTGTGGCACCCTCAGGTAGACCCACACCTCTTACATGTATGGGAAGCCCGCCAAAGGATCCTTAGACGCTGGCGTCGACCACGACTGAAACGCAAACTCCGCTTCTCCAAAAGAGCCACACGCAACCAGGGCCTGTCAGAGAGAAAAGCCCCTAATATGAAAGCTGCCATCATCACCAGCAGCTTGTCTAATCCCCTTTGTTATCATTTGTTCAATAAAACGCAGCACAGGAAAGCTGATGTTCTTAGTAGACAGGCGACCGCCTCAGCGCTCAGCCTGCCACAGTCGCTTAGCACAAGTCACATACTCGAATAAGGAACCTAAAATAATATCCTAGAACTATTGGAAGCCCATCTAAGCAACCAGATACGTCGAATAACCAGCACAGAAAACCGGCCAACATCTTCCTCGGCATCTTCACCCGCAACCACGTCCTGCTCACTTGCGCCCAACAATCGTATCATCCCACCCGATATACAGGGCCAATTGCGCATAAGACCTTTACCTCGAAATATGATCCATGCGTTACATTCTGGTGCATGACAGGCACGAGCTGAGTATTACATGAAACAGCAGGCAAGATACGACATCCTATACGCTGATGCGGCTCAACACGCCCTACCAGGCTATTATATCGCCGTATTATACAATCGGGCCCATAGGTGCCCTCAATGCCGACCACTCTTCTAAGGATAAGGGCTCTACCACAGCCATGACGCTCATGCATGCTACATATGATCTCAACATTACAGAACTCTGTGCCGACTTACAACCTGTGTAATGTCAATATCGGCAGAGCATCATCACATCAACCGCCCGACGCATTCGCGCATCGGGACACACGCTTACCAAAGAGACAAGTATTAGGTGTGTTCCTTGGAATGCATCGATGCCTACTGAAAAGAACGTTCATGCGCTGGGCCGAAAACTATCCTTGTTGGCTGCGGACGATCGGAGGCCGAATCCACAAAGAAAACCTCGCGGGCTTTTGTCACGTACCACCAAATCACCACTAATTGAAAAAAAAATTGCCGGTGTTTAGCTTTCGTTAAATCTGGAGTGAGGCGATTGCTACAGCTGGTAGAGTGGAACTTGGTCACGTTACCAATCGCGTGACAAACCACGTGATAAGCCACAGCGCCTCCACCGGGTGCTGCTCAGCATCTTGTGACCAACCACGTGCCAGCGTGGCGGTGCAGCCACAGGGTGGCAGCGCCACCACCGCCACGGCGCCGCCACGCTGAAGGCTCGAAATGCCACCACAATGCATCTATCGCTAAAAAACGACTTCACCCTCACATTACCTTACTGTACACTAGGCTGAAAACACAGCGCGGTCTGGAGGCAACTACAAGCAGATTGCTACATCTCACCTCACCTGCATTATCGCTGCTACCATACCTTGGTCCTCTCAATCAACTCAACATATGAGGCCGCCAAAAAAACCCTCACACAATACCTTTGGGAATGGCCCGAACCCATGGCTGTTTCTCGCATATCGAACCCATCCTCCTCCTCATGGGAGGCCGCTCAGCTAGTTTCTCAACCGGCTGGCCAAACATGGCTAGTGGACAGTTCTCTTCGTGAAGGCCAGGCTCATGGACTCCTGGACAAGTAGGAGCCTATCCTTGAGGTCGTTTTGCACTTTTGTTAAGATAAAGTTCTCGCCACCACTACCTTCTCGAGTTGTCCTTTGGATGTCGTTGTCTTCAACATCCTCCGCTGACGCGCGGGTACTTGTACGTGAAGCAGAAATTTGAATATGTGATTTCTTACTTTGAGGGAAATAATGCACTGAGAACCACAATCTTAAAAGCATGCAGCGCTTGACAGGAACAAGCTGGAGAGAGGGAATAAATAACAATTGGAAAAGTCGCGTGCGCAGATCTCGCAAAGTTGAAGAACACCATACAAAACAACACGTGATCTGAGCCATGAAAATGAGAATTGTTTGTGTTACTCAAAGGTATCCCAATGTTAGGCGTAATCGGTGATGAAGCGTCCCGCTGTGTTTTGTATAGAAGTGAAGCGCAAGTGGCGCCTTAGTGTTAAGTGATGTGAGTGAAAGTTACAGATCCAGACGTGGTCGAAAGTATTGCGCAGCACTCCACTACCGCACCTCTTGTTACTTTCTTCACCGCAGCCTAACTTTCTTGCCCCACGCAACCGCATTGCTAGTCTCATTCTGAGGAACGCCGGGGGCATTTATGTATTTGTGCGAGTAGTTGCAGCTGGCAGAGAAAATGCCAGCGATGGAAGAAAAATAGGGTGGTGACTTCATCAAGCGTCCGTATGCTGGACATAGCAAACCGGGCAGAGCCAATTCAGTCGTCTATTTATACTCTCGACTAGCCGGTCTCCATGAAGAGCCACTTTAACCGATTACAATGGTGGAAAACTTGTGCTCATGGAAAATTGTAATCATGAAAAATTGTGAAATGTTCCTGGTGGTGTAGACCGGTTTCTCGTTGCATACAGCTTGCATGTTCTAGTCTAGTCAAAGAGTAACTTGCGGCACTGATTCGGACTAACGGCAGCTGCACCACAAATTGTATGCCTTCCCAGACTCTTGGTCTTTTCTCTTAAGGCGCGGTTGAGGTTACCTCCGAGATGTGAGAGAGTTAGTTCGCTATTTCTTTTCTTGAATGATCTACTTTTGCGTCAAAAAGGTGATGCAACAATTCCTCATAGAGCGTTCCTGCAGGTGTCATACGGACGTGTTTTGTGTTTATGGTGGGTGTGTGGGCGGGTGTCACTGCATCCAGAGATAGTATTGCTTTCACATTTCCACCCCTAAGCAGTTTCAAGTGTCTTTGCGAATTTTTGTGTTCCGTTCCGAAATGATCTCTGTGCATGAATGCGTTTCGCCAGTTTTTCTTTTTGTAATACTCTCAAGACACTGGTCGGGCGATACAGCTGGAGTGCAATGCATAAGTTTACAGGGACAAGAGAAAAGCGCTGACATACACGCAACGGTATGAAACAGAACAAATAACAACAGTGCACCTGCGCCAACTTTTCACTCGTCATAACGAGCTTGCACCAAACGCGCGACTCATTCTTTCTAGCAGTGTTTCGCGGTAACTCTTTTAATGTTTGTAGAGACAGAATGTTGTGAAAAGCATGCGAAGGTGGGGTCTGTGCGGCATTTTCAAGTTTTAACTGAAAGAACACGGGACCTTTGTCTCCACTCGAGGCCCCCAGCCTCAGCCAGTCGTACTTGGCGCTTGCTCCGCCGACCCTCGCATCGGCTGTGCAGCGATATATGTGGTCAAACTGAGGGAGTTGTAGACGTGCGCAACCATGATTCGCGACCCGGGTTTAGTGGATTACCCCAAAGGTTATAAAGAATCACTGTTCACCAACGCGCCCCACAGCTCCTTGTTTGAAACAACTACTGCGGCAATGTTTTGCTTTCGGTAGTATATTTGGATTCTTTATGAAATCTTGTTCCCGTTTGTCTAAATGCATATAGGCACAAATATTAATTTTTCACTCAATGACTTTTTCCATCGCGCCTACTAAAGTCTTTATTCTTAATATGAGATGTGCTGAAATAAATTAAACTTAATGCCAGTCGCTTGGGCGACTCGACAGATAAATACGTGACTGGTCGCCGTTACAACTACGCTCATTGACCGCACATCGATTTCTTTTCAGATTCATTAATTTTTCGTTGTTGGCGTCTTCGTTCTCGCCCCTTTCTTTTAACGCCGCGGTACCGGCAATTCGCTGCTTAATTTTTCATCATAGTTCCCTGGGAGTTCGCTAGAGCTGGTGGCGCCGTTGTGCAGCGGTTCCACATACCCCTCCTCTCCTTTTACTGAAGGTGGTCAAAATTTCCGGAGCCCTTCACTACAACGTCTCTCACAGCCTGAGTCGCTTTGGGACGTTAAACCTTATAAACCAAAGAAAACATGCCTCTCCTACTGCAGTATCTAGGCAGTGGTTAACCGATGCGCCACTGCCTTGCGATGGCAGGTTTTTCCATCTATGGCGCTTGTGCTACTCAGGTTGCTCTTTCCGGTTAACCTCTCGCGAATAATCATACCATTTACTGGCATCTGCCACTTAGGGCAGTTTGCTTACACTCCGGTGGGAGGGGCTTCGCTTAGGGCATCATTCTTTCTCCGTGAGATGTCTCCTCTAATGTTGACGCATTAATCATTGTAGGCATTATTTGCCTAATGGACATTTATTTCTTGATTCACATAAGCGAAAGCAAGATAACCACGCTCCATTATCATTATGAAGTGAATTTCAAGAGAGGGCAAACGTAGCAGCGGGCGTTGAGAGTGATGTGGGCGGATCAGATAAGGAATTAGTTTGCGGCAATAAGGACGTCGCCGCTAACAAATATACGGATTTATTTGTAGAGATATGTGACGGGCTTCTGTACTGCAGTTGGATTAGTCAGGATGATGATCAATACATCTGGTACATATGAGTACAAGCGAAACACAGTAGTAATAATAATTCCTCTGCAGGCATACTATCGATAGGCGTTTTCAGCAGAAGTAAAATTTAAAAACATGCTACCTAGCTAATAAAATTCGTGCTTATTTTCAGAGTCTCATAGCAATGCTGAGCGGTCAAGTGGAGTTTTTAGACGTCTTTCCTGTTTCGTTTGAGCCACATGCTGTCCCTTCTTTACAGCCGTGTCGGCTAGCTCCACTAAGTGCAATGGTCTAACGGGGGCTTAGGCCAGTACTCAGGCGGCGAAGCCACGGCGGCGACAGAGTCTCTACTCTGTCCACGCCAGCAGGTTCTCGTTCTGAGCGATCGCAGTGCCCCTAAGATAATGTACCTCTTCTTCTTCACAATGGCTCCGGGGAGAAAAGGAGTTATCCTGGCGACTCTTGGCGCCGACCGCGCAACCGGGTCGTAGTACGGCTTGAGTCGTTGGACATGCACGTTCTCGCGACCACGTCAGGGGAAATCGGAGGACATTGTGAAGTGCTCAATAATGTAGTTGACTTTACGTGCACTGCAGGACTCTGTAAGGGCCATGGTATTCGGAAAAAAGTTTCTTTGAGAAGCCGGGGGCAGAGGAAGGGATCCACAGCCAGACGAGTGAACCGGGTGGAAAATCAAAAGATTAAGCTGACCGTGGTTACGGCGGTGTTTTTGGCGCCCCTAAGTGTCTGCCGTGAGCGACCGTGCAGTCTGGCGGCAGTCTTCTGCGTACTCGGCAGCTTCAAAAACAGTTGTACACTCAGATGAGGCAGGGCGGTATGGGAGAACTTTAACAAGCTTTAACGACGTCAGACAAGACGACGCGTCCTCTGTCACTGTGGAGTTCACGAGGAGCACCGTGGCGAAGTATAAAGCGCTGCACAATGAAGGATGCCATTTCACGAGCTGTAGCAGCCGGGACCGTGGCTGTTTCTGCATACGGGGTCAGGTGGTCAATGACAACAATGACCCAGCGGTTGTCAGCAGCGACGTACGGCAAAGGGCCGTGTAAATCTGTGCCAACACGGTCGAAGGGGCGAGGCGGGCAATGTATGGGCTGCAACTCTCCAGCAGAGTGATGAGCCAGTTGCTTACGGCGTTGGCAGGACGGGAAGGAGCGCATGTACTTCTGTATGAAGCTATGCATGCGGTGCCAACAGTACCGGCGACGAATGCGAGTGCACATCTTGAATACTCCCGCGTTACCGCATTGCAGGTCAGCGTGGAAACAGGTGCAGATTTGAGACCGAAGATGTCGTAGAATAACAAGAAGCCATTTCCGTACATCAGGGCTATAGTTCCACCGATTAATCACACGAACTGCAAAATGTGAAGCTTGGCGACGAAGGGCGCGGGACGGTGGAGCCGCAGATGGGTCGGAGAGAACGTCAAGAAGACAAGTATACCATGGTATTTACGCTGCTCAGAAGGCATGTCGCAGGCACTGAGCGAAGACGCAGAGTATTTGAGGGCAGAGAGCCTGGCAAGCTCGGCTGGTAGCGGGGAGTGGGACAGAGCATCAACGTGCTGATGCTAGCGGCCTGACTGACATACGACACGTATATTATATTCTTGTAGACGATGAGCCCATCGTGTCAGGCGACCGGAGGGATCTTTTAGCGAAGAAAGCACACATAGGCATGGTGGTTGGTGACCATGTCAACATGACGGCCATAGAGGTAAGGTCGGAACCTGCCAAGGGCCCACACAATGGCCAAGCACTCTTTTTCCGTCACGAAGTTGTTGGATTAGGCTTTCGTGAGTGTGCGGCTGGCGTAAGAATTCACGCATTCCTCGAATACATACTTGCGTTGGGCGAGCAAAGCCCCGAGGCCAATGCCACTGGCGTCCGTGTTACTTCGGTTGGGGCTTGCGGGTCGGAGTGACGAAAGATGGGTGGTCCCATGAGGAGACTGCGCAAGGTGTTGTGTGCCTCGTCGCAGGCAGGCGACCGACTCGAAAAATCCACGCGGCTGCCGAGAAGCTGAGTTAAAGGGGCAACAATGGCCGCAAAGCTGCAAATAAACCGTTGAAATTAGGAACAGAGGCCTAGGAAGCTGCGCAGCTCCATCGCGACTTCCTACCAACACAATTTACCCCAGCCTCCAGACCGTCTTCTCCATTATGGAGTCTGCCTCAGCGTCGTGTGCTTCTTTCCATACCGGGCATCAAAAATAAGGCTGGTTTATTGACGGCAGCACTAAAACAGGCAAGTCTAGAATATTTGCATGAGAAACACGGAAACTGACTGCACGTTTGCACCGATGGCTCAGTGACCCCTTCCAGTTCATCGGGCTCCGTAGTTATCCCCGTAAGGACCATACTTAAGAATGTGAAAATATTGAACCAGACTTCATCGACTGGTGCAGAACTTACTGCTATTCGCGTCGCCATTGAGCATATCAGTGAAGAAACATCCCAGCAATGGTCTATTTTCACTGATTCAAAGGCAGCCCTCCAAGCGTTACAATCTGCTCTTGGTCATGGGTCCCATGAACAACTTGTCGCTGAAATCCGAGAGCTCCACCACACAGCTATCAACAACGGGCACTATATTGTTTACCAATGGCTGCCAGGACACAGCGGCATCGCAGGCAACCACCACGCGGACGAGGCCACGCAAACTGCTCACCATGAGGGTGATTGCGTGTCCATCCCTATCTCGAGAGCCGACGCAGCGGATAGGCTTAGACCACTGTCGCGGGGCATCACGCTTGCCGCGTGTAATTCAGGCCAATTCTCGCATTCGCGTTTAAAATCCTTAGACCCAGATCTTAAGCTTCGGCTTCCATCCAGCCAACCCCGACGTGAAGCAACTTTGTTGTGCCGCCTGTGGCTTGCTGTAGCTTTCACCAAGCACTACTCCTTCTTAACAGGTATGGCTGACAGCCCTGCATGTGCCATCTGCGGGTTTGATGAGACAATAGCCGACATTCTTTGTGAATTCCCTGCCTATAGCGCCAAAATACAGTCTCTCTGCCGTGCACTGGAGCATCTCTACCTGCGCCCACTGACGGAAACGAATATTCTCGACCACTGGCCGCGGCGGTCGTCGGCGTTGAAGGCCCCCAAGGCCCTGCTCCGCTTCTTGGACTTGTGGCCTGCACGATAGGCTGCGACTTTACTGAACGCTGTGACTTGACACAGTGACTAATTTCCTGCAACTGTCTTTTCTCCTTCATCTTCTTCTGCTCTCACGCCTTTCCCCTCGTGCAGGGCAGCAAACCGGCTATTCGTCAGGTTAACCACCCTGATTTTCCGCCTCCTCCTCCTCCTTAATGAAAGTAGGGTTTGGAAATGCAGACAGCACAAAGATATGCGGTGTCGAGCGGACGCCCTTTTTTGACACTATGTGGCCGAAAACTGTCAGTTCACGAGCAGCAAATCAATACTTTTTTAAGTTCATCTGAAGGCCGGCGTCCGTAAGGCAGGTTAAGACTTGCTTCAGTCGGGACAGATGAGTTGCAAAGTCTGGCAAAAATATCGCGATGTTGTGGAGATAACAGAGGAAAGACTTCCATTTCAGACCCGGCAGAATGGTATAATCATGCGCTCGAAAGTAGCCGGAGCATTACAGAGGCCAAAAAACATGACATTAAATACAAGCAGCTCATGAGGGGCCAAAAATGTGGCTTTAGGGTGATCGTCGGCTGCCATGGGAACCTGTCGGTCATCGTCATCATCATCATCATCAGCCTGACTACACCCACTGCAGGGCAAAGGCTTCTTCCATTTCTCTCCAATTAACGCTGTCCTCTGCCAGCTGCGCCCACTCTCTGCCTCAAAACTTCTTAACCTCATCCGCCCACCTAACCTTCTGCCGCTCGGTATTAAACTCGCCTTGTCTTGGAATTCATTCCATTGCCCTTATAGACCAGCGGTTATCCTGCTTTCGCATTTCATGCCATGCCCAGGCTCATTTCTTCCTCCTGATTTCGACTAGGATATCATTAACCCGCGTACCAAGAGCGTAAATCGAGAGAAGGGTTCCGCTCCTTGAAGGCAGTCCAGAGCATCATCAATGCGGAGAAAAGTGCAAACATCATTTGGCGTGATCTTATGCTGGCGGCGGTAATCAACGCAGAAACGAATAGGGCTATTTTTCGTCTTCACGAGTGCCACGGGTGACGCATGGTGTCAACTTGTTCTTGAATAACTTGTCGCTCACTGGCGGAAACACGATATGGGCGCTGACCCAGAGGGGCGTGGTCACCGGTGTTGATATGATGAATGATGGGCGACAGTCGACGTGTGGGTCAAAGCGGTTTGGTGTAAATTGAAGGAGGAACGAAATTGACGGAGCAGCGCGAGAAGTTGAGTGCGTTGAGGTGCACGGAAAGAGGCGTCGAAGGAGAGAAGGAAAACGTCTTCAGGAGAAGTTTCGAGTACAGGAACCGGTGGGCTGACGGCATCTACGTCGAGGGACGGCGAATCATCAGACTAATCGCAAGAGAACATGAAATCAACGATCTGGACGGTACCCGAGGCACTCACCGGGACGCAAAGAAGGAGCATATGTAAACGAATTGGTCACTAACAACGGGCTAAGATCAGCTGAGAGGGTGAGGACGGCGTAAGGAATGGCAGAGACTTCCGGCACAGAAAGAGAGGCGATGGTGTAAAAAACACGTTGCCGTCGCGAACAAGGTCAGAAGTGATGGGCACAAGAACAGAAGAACTGGCAGGCAGTTCATTGTCTTCGGAACCACTGAGCGAGGAGCCACTGAGCGCAAAGAACTCTAGTTCAGCACGAGCACGACCGATCACTGAGTTATGGCACGACAGGAAGTCCTAACCCAAGATGATTTTGTGAGAACAGGTCGGCAAAATGATGAATTCATTCATGTAGAGCATTTCCTTAATAACGACGCGAGCCGTGCACATCGCTAACGGCGCAATAGCCTGCGCGCTTGTGGTGCGGAGTGAAATTCCAGAAAGTCCGGTCGTCATTTTTTGCCAGGAGCGGCAAAAGGTAGCGCCCATGGCAGAAACAGCAGCACCGGTGTCGACAAGCGCCAGAATAGAAACGCCCTCTACGTAAATGGCGATCAGATTTGCAGGAGATAAGTGGGGCCTTGATCATATCGCTGGTGGCGCAGTTTTAACCTCGGGAACTGCGGCATCTAGTTTTCCTCTTGCGAAAGATCCGGGCGCCGACGCATGGGAGAAAGGGAACGGCGACGAGGAGAACGCAAGCGCCGGCAGGAGAAGGTAGGGCGATCAGGGGAATGAGGACGACTCTATGGCGGCTCGGCTGGCGGTGAGAAGTCACTGGGAGCAAGCCAGTAACCGGCAACCTGGGAGATTTGCACACGACGACGGCAAAGCCGGGCAACATGACCAGTCAATCCGCAAGAGTAACAAATAGGCCGATTGTCACTAGTACGCCAGGAATTTCCGAATTGTCGAATCGGTCGGAAAAAAGGCGCCGGAGCTTAAGGGACTTGAGGCACAGACGCTTGATGGGGAGCGTTGGTTGGGTAGCAGTTAGATGGCCGCGGCCGTGCGACGGCAGCAGCCTAGGTCACGGGTGCAGCGGCAGGTGCGGGCGGAGGGGCCGGTGGAAGGGCCTCAGCCACTTGTTCGCTGATGACAGCGCAAGGTCCAGTGCCAGGTACGGAGATTGCACGGACTGGGATGGCAGAAGCGATAGTTTACGTGCAAATTCTTCACGCACGAAAGTTTTCTATGTGTGCCAACAGTTGCGAGTGGTCGGGTGCAGCCGACAGGCCGGCAAGCGACTCGACAGGCGCTGCTTTCTGGCGAGTGATTAGCCTCTGCTTGCGGAGCTCGTCGTAGCTCTGGCAGAGACTGACGACTTCAGCAACGGTGTGGAGATCTCGCGACAGCAGCATCTGAAATTCGTCATCCTCGATTCCTTTCAGAATATGCTTGATCTTGTCAGCCTCAGACATCAGGGCGTTGACGCGCAAACCCAGGTTTGCCACATCTTCAATAAAGCTGCGCTACGACAGGTTTACCACATCTTCAATGTAGCTTGCGAACGTCTCACTCGATTGCTGAACGGTGTTCGGCGCGAGGTGACAAGCGGAGTTCAGCGCACAGCTTGCGCACAGCAGGACGTCCGGACACTTCGATGAGGTTCGCGTTGAAAGCAGTCCACGCGAAGAAGTCTGCTTCGTGGTTTCGAAACCACAGGTTGGCAACGCTGGTCAAATAGATGGCATCGTTCAACTTGGGTGTATCGTCCCACTTGTTATATGTGCCCACCCGCTCGTATGTGAGCCAGTCTTCAGCGTCATGATCGCCAGTACCACAGAAGAGGGCGGGGTCCCGCTGCCGGAGGAAGCCGGAAAAGAGGACTGGGAAGCCTGCCTGCACTGCTGAGTGGTTGGCGTCTTCGGGCATACCGGGCATAGCGGGGTTCTGTACCGTGCGGCTGCGGAGGCCCAGGGCGATACGGAAATGGAAAACCGAGCCTCCACCAAATGCAACGGGGGCTTAGGTCAGCGCTCAGGCGGCAGCGAAACCACGGGGGCGACAGAGTCTCTGGTCTGTCTAGGTCAGCAAGCTCTCGCTGGGGGGGGATGGCAGTGGGGCTTGTATTATGCCCACCTTCTTCTTCTGAATAGAAACGAGTCCTAACGAAGGCAATTACTACAACCTTCGTCCATAAAGTTTCGAGACTGATTTATTTTCTTCTCTAGAAATTATTCTCCAAAACAAATGTTGGTGCCTATGTGTAGCGCTTTCTTTTCGTGCTAGCCTGAGCTATTTATCTTAATTGCTGCGGCAGCCTCTAGATGGCGCTATAAGTATAAAAATACGCTTTCACTAGTCGTCTGCGCATTGAACAGTGAGTGAATGTGGAAAGATGGACGTCCACATCGAACAGCGTGCAGACTTAAATTCTGTGTGAAGCCTCCACCAAATGCAACGGGGGCTTAGGTCAGCGCTCAGGCGGCAGCGAAACCACGGGGGCGACAGAGTCTCTGGTCTGTCTAGGTCAGCAAGCTCTCGCTGGGGGGGATGGCAGTGGGGCTTGTATTATGCCCACCTTCTTCTTCTGAATAGAAACGAGTCTTAACGAAGGCAATGTGATGACCCCCATAATGCGCAGGTCCACACGGGACGGAGAGGCAAAGAGACACCGTATGGCTCAGTTTAAACAAACAGGTATATTCAATAATTACACATGATTAAGGTTATACATCAGAGGCTGGGGCGTCCGAGCTTACGTGCCGACGACTTCATGGGGGCGATGGAGTGGCTCCGGAGTTGGGCTCGAGCGGTTGCTGGCAGAAGCTGCACGCCTTCGGGCTTCGCCTGCTTCTCAATAGTCGTCCGTTTCTTCGAGGATGGTTCACAAACCCTTCCTCTAGTGTCGTTCGGCTTGGAAGATGAACAGGAGGCGAGCTTGTAGATGATGACAGCAGAGCATATTTTACAACATACATATGCAGAGAGTTAAACTGGAAAAAGCAGAACTGAATTTACAAAAGAACAAACTTTGCACTACTTTATTCATCGACCGGGCAGGTTAGTGCCTAAGTAGCATCACATTACATGCTAAGCATGGAGCCCCAGCTCAGACTGGACTGCATCCGTTTACATGTGCTTTTAAGCACTTGATTAACAAAGGACTAAGGGCGGTCATTTCCAGTGGCCCGCCCAACGCATCAATTCTCCAATCCAAAATAACATGCGAGATGGGGACCACCCGTTGGGTTGGGCTTAGCCTCGACCCCAGGGTCTGTTAACAATACAAACTAAATAAACAACAAAAACGCCACCACTCTCTCTCAAGTGAGAGTATACACAGGCTCTCTCTTCGAAGCTAATTCACTAGCGCCTGTCTTTCCACATTCTTGGCGAGTACTGCCTGTCCGCCATGACAGGTGTCCGTCACGGCCCTTCTGGGAATGCGCTTTTGTTCACGAGGCACGGCGGGAAGCTGTGGGTGCCTTCCCGGCGATAGCCCACAAAGAAAGGGGAAGGAGGGAAAGAATGTTGTCTTCGCGGTAGCGCATAGCGTCGGCTGTGGAACGGCGCGCTCTGGCCCGCTGACAGCTCCCTTGTCCTGGAATGTGCCCGGAAATTGGGGAGGATAAAGCCTGTTTCCCCGGGGCGGCGGCGGGTCCGGTTGTTCTGGTCGTCACTCAAAGAGCATGGCTGGGTAATTGATGATGCCGCTGTCACGGGTCTCCGTCTACGCCGCGCCGTCGAACGTGGATCCTCGTAGCACACACGGAATGTCACACTCGCTCACCCTCCAGAAGAATGTTCTCCGAACATTTGAGTCCACGCAGCTCCCCTTGTCTTTCTGAATCGCCTCGCACAGTGCGTCCGACAAAAACACTTTTCGCTGCACTCAACACCACTGCACAACACCATATGCCTCCGCTGTCAATACTGGCGTCTCCAGGGGCAGCACTGATCTTCTTTTACAGATAAACATAAAACTCAGCACCCAAGCCTCTCCTTTCTAGTCCAAACTGGACGAAATAAATTTACCACAGTTACAAAGGAGCTCCCACTTCTAGCACGATCACGGCACAGACAAAAATATAGATAACGAAAGGAAGTAGGGCAGGTTCTGCATGCGCTCCGCATGCTCTCCTGTGAAGGTGTTACTTAATGACAGAAAGGTTTAACTACCAACTCCGATAACTTAACACATAAGCACATAGCAATGTTATGAGCTGCGGCATTACACAATTCTAACCAGTTCACAACTCCGCTCTGTTTACGCCATTAGTCCGACTTAGCTTTCCGATTTCGCTGCGGATATCGGCCTTCATGAGTCATACTAAGTAAGTCTGTGCCCCTTTGTCTGCTTTGGGACTCGCGAGGGCTCGTGGCAGGAGCCTCTCCTGGCGTTATCTGCGCGGCAACCTCGCGCGCTTCTTCTTCTTGCAATGCATGAAGTAAATCCGGTGGCATTCCGGCCGTCACCTCGGGCGCCTGCCGAACAAATGCAGGAGAGGGCGTTTCTTGCGAACTATCTGCGCGCTCCGCTTCACTTCTGTCCCCATCAAAATCCGCGCTTTCCCTTTCCTCATTTCGTGAATACTGAACCGGTGCCGACTTGAGGCGATTTGCGTGTATCCTTATCAAACGCCGGTTCACGTCTCGGACTCTGAAGTTTACCGGAGAAAGCTTCTCGACAACCTCGCACGGTCCTCTCCACTTCGTCTGGAACTTACGAGCTAGCCCAATCTGCCTTTGGCAGTTTTCAATGTACACGCTGTCCCCCACATTAAACGGCGCGTCTCTAGCACTGCGATCGTGCACCTCCTTCCTGCGCTTCGCCGCTTTCTTTAAGGACTCCTTTGCGATGTCCCTCGCCACTTGCAAGCGCGATTCTAGCTCAACCTTATAGTCGTCCAGTGAAGCGTATGGGACACGACGGGGGCCCTCTGGCACTTCACTAGGCTGGTCCGGGTCTCGGCCGTAGAGAAGAAAGAATGGCGATTCGCCCGTGCTCTCGTGTGCTGCGGAATTGTAGGCAAACATTGCATACGGGAGCCACAAGTCCCAGTCCCGCTGGTAGCGCGAAACAAAATGCGACAGGAACCCGGCCACGGTTTGGTTCAGTCGCTCCACCGCGCCGTTGCAAGCCGGATGGTACGGTGTTGTCTGCTTCTTAGCGATCTTAAGCAGCTCGCAAACTCTCCTCATTAGCTGCGACACGAAGTTTGTTCCCCGATCTGTCAAGAGTTGCCTCGGGGGTCCATGTCGGAGCACGATCTGTTCGACAAATGCTCTTGCAACCGTGTCTGCCTTCTGATCTGGGAGTGCTACCGCTTCCGCGTATTTTGAAAGGTGATCGACAAATACTAAAATGTACTTGTTTCCGGAAGTGGTCGTGGGCAATGGGCCCATTATGTCCATACCTGTCCGCTCGAAGGGAGCCGAAACCTCAGAGAACGGCTGAATTGGAGCTGGTCTTCGTCCATTGGGTGTTTTTCTTTCGAGACAGGAATGACACTTCGCACAGTAGTCTCTAACATCCTGTCGCATGCCACTCCAAAAGTACAAACGCTCCACACGCCTGCGTGTCTTTGCTACGCCAAAATGACCGGCGCATGGCGCATCGTGAAACTCGCGAAGAACCCTTTCTGTCCACGACCGAGGTATGACGACTCTCTCCCAAGCGGTTTTCTCTGGTCTCCCTTTCCTGGTTGGCCTCGTGCGCCGACACAGGGTGCCGTCTTTGTCAATGCAATAACCTAGCTGTTCGGGGTGAGACGGTGCGCCCTCTAAGCTTTCGATTATTCGCTTCAGGTCAGGATCTTTGCACTGCTCTGTGCGTAATTCGGCGGGGTCGACTACGGGGACAAACTCATCTATAGCTGCCACGGCAGCTGTGCGGCTGAGTGCATCAGCATTCAGATGTGTCTTTCCTGACTTGTGCTCAACTTCAAAGCAGTATTCCTGCAGGTGTAGATTCCATCTAGCGAGTCGCGAGCTAGGGTCCCTGACACTCATCACCCATTTCAGAGGATGGCAGTCTGTGACTAGCTTGAATTTGCGGCCGAAAAAGTTACCATCTGAAGTGCTTTACTGCCCAGACAACGGCGAGGCACTCCCTTTCCGTAGCTCCGTACTTTTGTTCTGTGGGGCTCAGCTGTCGGCTAGCAAAAGCAACGGGATGTTCTTTGCCCTCGATAACCTGAGATAGCACGGCACCAACTGCGAACTTTGACGCATCTATGGCCATAACGAAGGGCAAACTAAAATCCGGGTGGCGCAACAGCGGTGCACTCATTAGCTTCCTTTTCAGGGCCCCAAAAGCATTCTCCGCGTTTTCGTCCCAGCGAAAGGCGACATTTTTGGCTGTTAAGGCGGTGAGCGGCTTAGCGAGCTTGGCGAACTCCTCTATGTGCCTTCGGTAGTAACCGATCAGACCGAGAAACTGCCGGACCTGGCGGACGCTAGTCGGGGATGGAAAATCCGAGACACACCTTAGTTTCTCCGGGTCCGGTCGCACGCCGTCAGCTGAAACAACGTGCCCGAGGTATTTCACCTCGTTTTTGAGGAATTGGCACTTAGAGGGCTTCAGCTTGAGACCCGCTGCTCTTAGTCGCACCAAAACCTGCTCAATATCGCGCAAATGGTTATCAAAACTGTCACTGTATATGATAATGTCATCCATATACACGAAGCACAGCCTCCCCAGAAGACCTGCCAAGATAACATCAGCGGTTCTCTGCCAGACAGCAGGGCTGTTGGCCAGACCCATCGGCATTCTTTTCCATTCATAGTGCCCTGAGGGCGTGTTGAATGCCGTTTTCTCGGCATCTGCCGGATCCATTGCTATCTGCCAGAATCCCGCCGCCATGTCCACTACCGTGAAGTACCTGGCAGAGCCCAGCTGAGAAAGCGTCTCCTGTATATTGGGGATGGGGTATGGATCGATGCGAGTTACGGAATTTAGTTTGCGGTAGTCCACTACCAATCGATACGAGCCATCTGGCCTTTCCACTAATAATGCTGGTGCTCCCCAGGGTGACTTTGAGTGTTCGACAATGCCGCGATCAATCAGGTCCTGCACCTGTCGCTCTATCTCCTCACGTTGGGAGTAAGGAATCCTGTACGCACGCTGGTAAACGGGCGATGAAGTGCCGGTTTCTATCCTGTGCTTTATAACGCCACAGCAGCCCAAATCCAGGTTGGACGCGGCGAATACTTCCGAGTAGTCGTTCAGCAAACCAGCCAGAGCCTCCCTCTCCCTGGATTTTACGTGAGAAAGATCGAACGACACCTTTGGAGCAGCCGAAGGACTAGCATGCTCTACAGTTGCGAGTACCGTATCGGTGGGCTCACGTTGCTCTATCGCAGAGGTGAAGAAAGCCAATGTTTTGTTCTTGGGAAGGCTCAGTGGCTGCTGGCTACAGTTAACCACCCGTAGGGGCACTCTGTGGGCGTCATTAACTGTCACGAGGCACGCGGCTGCCTTCATGCCATTGCTGAGAGAGTCTACCGGCTCAAGCACTCCCACGGCACCGCTCTCTACATCTGAAGGCACAAACGCGTACAAAATGTGCTCCGACCAAGGAAGGACGACCGCCTCCTCGACCAGCCGGACGGCAACCCGCGAATATACCTTCTCCAATGATCCCACTGTTTGACGGGTGTCAATATCAGTAATGCAAATCTCAGCCCCTCTCCTGTTCAAAAACGGAACTTTTGAGCCGCCCGCATTAACCTCTTCCTCAGAGAATGAGACTACTGCCTTCCCTTTTCTCAAAAAATCCTGCCCTAATATACCTGACACTCCGTTTGGCAGAGACACCGTGTCCGGGCATACGTAGCAGGGGTGCTCCAATGCAATTCCGCCGAGAGAGAAGTGTAACCGGTAGAGTCCACTTATGCCAAGAGGATCCCCCGTTATGCCTACAAATTTGGTTGCCATACCACCAGACGCTTCCAACACCTCGCGGTCCCCCTTCCTTCGAAGCGTGTTAAAACTGCTCTCCTTAAGCAATGTCACCTTTGACCCCGTATCTATCAACAATTCCATACAACAACCATTTAACTTGCAACGCACAACAGGGCATGCCTCGTCGGCCACACAAACTACCACCACCTCATCATCTACTGCTCCCTCCCCACGCTCCTCAGGCTGGGGAGGACTAACTAGTTTTTTGACTCGATATCTGGAGCCCCGCTGTAGGCTTGCTTAGGGCGTGTCTCGCCTGCTTCTCTTTGTGGCTCCCCACGGCGCACGTTTTGGCAGAACCTGGCGATGTGTCCGCGACCCTGGCAAGCGAAGCATACGATTTCTTCAGAATCTCGCATACCGCGCCTGTAGCTTTGTGGCGGTCTCCGGTTTCCAGCGAATGGGCGCTGTTGAGCGCGCGCTTCAACCTGGCGTTCTACCTGCTGAGTTAGCAGCTGTTCCAAGCGATCTAACCGCTCTGTCAAGAGAGCAACCTCAGGGTTGAGCACCGCTCTCTCTATGACGCGTACTCTCGCTGCGGCTGTCGTTAACGCCTCATTTCGTTCCTCATCCAATGCGGCCTCCACGGCTTGGTCGAAATTGCTCGGCTTGCGCGAGAGCACGAACCGGCGCACGGGGTCTTGCAGACCAGCCACGAACAAAGCGGTCATTTCCTCTTTAAGTATATCCTCCGCGTATTTCTTCCTTAGCTGGTCTCCTTCCTCCTCCCTGCTTAACGTATCGCGTGCTAGGCGCTGAAGCCGCGACGCAAATGTTCGCACGTCCTCCCCTACCATCTGTCCGGCGTCACGGAACCTCTGTACCCGCACGTGACGTGGTTCAGTGTCGAAATGCTCAAACGCGAGCTTCATAAATTCCGCAAATGATTTTGTGGATTTTACTTTTTCGTCTCGCCAGGCAAAATCATGAGCAGCTCCTGCCATCTTACACCTCGCCATTCCCAGCATTTGAGCATCGGACCATCCCCCCATTTTCCCAATCTCTTCTAGCATGGAAAAGAAATCGCAGATTGGAACCCCTGTCTTATCTCCCGTAAACGTCGGAATGACGCATCCTAATGCCAGCATGCTTGCTCCGAGCGACGGCTGTGGAGTGGGAGCTCCCTCAGATACAGTCATTTTTTTTTTCAAGCCCTCCAGTGCCTCAAGCCTCTCAAATGGGGGTAAAAGTCCCACAATCAGTCCCGTGATTCCCTTTCGATTACAATTTTGAAGTCATGAATGTCACCGCATTCAGAGGACATTTGCTTTTGAGACCCCACTTCTGACACCAGTGTGATGACCCCCATAATGCGCAGGTCCACACGGGACGGAGAGGCAAAGAGACACCGTATGGCTCAGTTTAAACAAACAGGTATATTCAATAATTACACATGATTAAGGTTATACATCAGAGGCTGGGGCGTCCGAGCTTACGTGCCGACGACTTTATGGGGGCGATGGAGTGGCTCCGGAGTTGGGCTCGAGCGGTTGCTGGCAGAAGCTGCACGCCGTCGGGCTTCGCCTGCTTCTCAATAGTCGTCCGTTTCTTCGAGGATGGTTCACAAACCCTTCCTCTAGTGTCGTTCGGCTTGGAAGATGAACAGGAGGCGAGCTTGTAGATGATGACAGCAGAGCGTATTTTACAACATACATATGCAGAGAGTTAAACTGGAAAAAGCAGAACTGAATTTACAAAAGAACAAACTTTGCACTACTTTACTCATCGACCGGGCAGGTTAGTGCCTAAGTAGCATCACATTACATGCTAAGCATGGAGCCCCAGCTCAGACTGGACTGCATCCGTTTACATGTGCTTTTAAGCACTTGATTAACAAAGGACTAAGGGCGGTCATTTCCAGTGGCCCGCCCAACGCATCAATTCTCCAATCCAAAATAACATGCGAGATGGGGACCACCCCTTGGGTTGGGCTTAGCCTCGACCCCAGAGTCTGTTAACAATACAAACTAAATAAACAACAAAAACGCCACCACTCTCTCTCAAGTGAGAGTATACACAGGCTCTCTCTTCGGAGCTAATTCACTAGCGCCTGTCTTTCCACATTCTTGGCGAGTACTGCCTGTCCGCCATGACAGGTGTCCGTCACGGCCCTTCTGGGAATGCGCTTTTGTTCACGAGGCACGGCGGGAAGCTCTGGGTGCCTTCCCGGCGATAGCCCACAAAGAAAGGGGAAGGAGGGAAAGAATGTTGTCTTCGCGGTAGCGCATAGCGTCGGCTGTGGTACGGCGCGCTCTGGCCCGCTGACAGCTCCCTTGTCCTGGAATGTGCCCGGAAATTGGGGAGGATAAAGCCTGTTTCCCCGGGGCGGCGGCGGGTCCGGTTGTTCTGGTCGTCACTCAAAGAGCATGGCTGGGTAATTGATGATGCCGCTGTCACGGGTCTCCGTCTACGCCGCGCCGTCGAACGTGGATCCTCGTAGCACACACGGAATGTCACAGCAATTACTACAACCTTCGTCCGTAAAGTTTCGAGACTGATTTATTTTCTTCTCTAGAAATTATTCCCCAAAATAAATGTTGGTGCCTATGTGTAGCGCTTTTTTTTCGTGCTAACCTGAGCTATTTATCTTAAATGCTGCGGCAGCCTCTAGATGGCGCTATAAGTATAAAAATACGCTTTCACTAGTCGTCTGCGCACTGAACAGTGAGTGAATGTGGAAAGATGGACGTCCACATCGAACAGCGTGCAAACTTAAATTCTGTGTGAAGGCACACAGAACACAGACGTATGAGCTCCTTTGTGACGGTGGCGGCATCGAGACAATAGGGAGTCAGCGTAGCCGGACAGCCGTAAGGCAAGTACGGTAACGCGTTGCTGTTGTTGCGGTTGCAAGGCTTGCCAAGCCTCATTTGCCGTACGGTGCCAATTGCCGTAGTTACCGTGTTTACCGTACGGCAGAGCTAAGGCTCTCTATTATCGCGGGCATGAGGTTTCGAGTGGCACAAGAGGTTTGTTTCGGGGAGAACATCGTTGGAAGACAACAGAAGGCAGAGGTGCCCTTCAACCTAACGGAATGAAAACAACGTGGCTCGAATCAGGAAAATCATACAGCAAGACCGCACCAATACAGTCCGCATGCTATCAAATGCTCTCGACATTAGTAAGACAACATGCCACCAAATTTTGCGTGCGAATTTGGGGTAACAAAAGCTGAATGCCAGACTTGTCCCTCAGACAAGACCAGAAGAACACGCGGCTTCAGTGAGCGCTGATTCCCTCTCCGAGGCTGAGAAGGATGCTGCATTCGTCGACAGCATCATTGCTGAAGACGAAACATGGTGTTTTCAATAAGATCCTAAAACAAAGAAGCAGAGCGCCGAATAGCGGTCCACAAGCTCGCCGGCGTCGTGAAAGTTGCGGCGACAGGAGACCAGAACAACGACGATGGTGATAGTTTTTTTCGATGCCAGAGGTGTCATACACCACGAGTTCGTCCCACAAGGACAGGCGGTGAATCAGAACTTTTATATCCGAACCCACCGCGGTGGCTCAGTGGTTAGGGCGCTCGACTACTGATCCGGAGTTCCTGGGTTCGAACCCGACCGGGGCGGCTGTGTTTTTATGGAGGAAAAACGCTAAGGCGCCTGTGTGCTGTGCGATGTCAGTGCACGTTAAAGATCCCCAGGCGGTCGAAATTATTCCGGGGCCCTCCACTACGGCACCTATTTCTACCTTTTTTCTTTCACTCTCTCCTTTATCCCTTTGCTTACGACGCGGTTCAGGTGTCCAACGATATATGAGACAGATACTGCGCCATTTTCTTTCCCCAAAAACCGATTATTAATATTAATATTATTAATATTTACATCCTCGTGCTCCAACACATGCGTGATGCGCTGCGACACCATTGCCCTGACTTATGGGCATCTGGACGATGCAGCCTGCTCCACGATAACGCAAGGCCGCACACTCCTCTCAGGGTGACAATTTCTCGCCATGCTCCGATATTCTCTACTTCCCATTTCGTCATACTCAATGACCTCTCCCCTTGCGATTTTTTTTTGTTTCCTCGTGCGAAGAGAGCCCTAAAAGGTCACTGGATGGGAAGCGTGGAGGCCATTCAAGACGCCACGAAAAAGGAACTGACAGCCCTACCAAAAGAAATGTTTTCCAACTGTCTCCAAGACCTCAAGAAGCTTTGGAAGCTGTGTATAGGCTGCAACGGAGACTATTTCGAAGGGGTGCCGCACAAATTATTTCAGTGTTAAATGCATTTTTTTATGGACTCTGTCTTGGAAACTTGCGCACAAAGCTTGTAGTTATTCTTGAGCAATGTCCTCCAATGGCCCTTTGTGCCAGCTTTAAGACATCTTAATTTTATGTTTTTTCAGAAGACCTATTCTGACATCTTTGGCAACCGCCGAATATCAACACATACCTGTGAATGGGCACAATTCAATACTCTATCTCAGAAAGAATACTGTGAAGATCGTTTTTTTTTCAATCGTGCGCAGTTTTGCCCGTCATGCGCGCTGATGTTTCTCTGCGTTGTATAAAATAAAGAACGAGCGTAGGTGCATGCTCTGTCATTATTGGACCGATTCTGATATCGCAGCGCTCCCTACATCAGTATTAGCAAATTTCCGCCATACTGGTGCCTTTTCCTGGTGGAGATTTTAGGTGCTTCCTTTGGTTCCAGTAATGCGTACATCATTCACTACATGCCTGTGATTTTTCCGAGTGTATATGTTTCACTGTTACAATGCGTGGTCGATGTGCAGATTAAAACAAGCGTGTTTTGGCAGAGACTACAAGTTCGTTTTCATACAGCGGCTCTTATGTCTGCCATTTGTTCACTTTTAAACTAAGGTGAACCGTAACGCTTCTAGTAAATGTTTCATTTGGCGGTTGTTTGCTTTGCTAATCGAAGATGAAAAAACGAATTTTGCAAAACTTCGAAAATTTACGCAATGTTTTTAGCATTTGTGGCGTGAATAATACACTTCGGTATATCGTTTGAGAATAAAAGCGCCAGCTGTACGAACGTTTTCTGAACCATTTTATTGTCCTTGTTAGTGCTCTTTGTGGCTTTTGTTAGACGTTTCTAAGGTATGTGGTACAAACTGTGGAGAATAAAATATGGCATTATTATAATTATATCATGTGTTGTTTAAGACACCGAGACATTGAAGTTCACGTGGCACACGGGAAATAAAAGCAAAAGTTGTTCCATAAATATCTGAAAAAACATTTTTTAGTACAACTTTACCACAGATGGGCCATGAGGAACGCCGAAGTGGAAGGCTCCGGAAAAATTAAGGCCACGTGTGGTTCTTCAACATCCGCTGACATCGCACAAGCCGCGGCCTTCTTTTGCGAGTTATCGTGCCTTCTCACAGCAATAAATTGAGAATCCCAGGGCTCGATTCCTACGAGCGTTCCCGAGAAGGCCACAAGTAGAATAGGTACAGATGAGGCATGTGGTACAGAGATGCCGACCGTATTGAGGCTATTTTAAACGTGCAGATGCAACGTCCTTACGATATTCGCGTTACAACTTCAGCTCAAGCGCACTGTTTATGAACCTATGTTTTATACGCACAGACGACGAGGCGGGACTGGTAAGCTTTGAAAGATTATTGAATTGGCTACATCATGCCTTCAGCATTACTGATCACATGAGGGCTCTGCAGATAACCAAAATCAAAATGCATAGTTAGATTTCCAAATGCATTTTATGTGAAGATCGTTGCTCCTGGTTCCAAGGTAGAAAACTGCGTACCTCAATAAACATAGAACAGCTGTTATTTTACGTTAGCTTTGAGAAGATCTCAAAGGCAAACACAATTCTTCATCCATTAATGCCGGTTACTAGCTTCGAAATATCGGCTCTGAATGCTCAATACTGACATACCTTCTCTTAGAACATTGATGAAACATATACATCCTAGTGTGCGGCATCAAAGAACACGCCACTATGATTACGAAACTTGCGGCTGCTTTGGTGTCGGCTGATTCGGTATTTATCTTTAATGTAACGATTGGTAAATGAGTTTTGCAATGCATTCGCATCATGCAGATGATGAAAGTGAAAGCGGATGCTTGAGTGTCTGCTCTGCAACCCTTAACTAATGTCATGGATTCGAAACTAGGGTGAATACAAACGCGGTACTCTGGCTCAGACCTTCGTCTGAGCCTTCGGTGACACTGGAGCTATATAATGGGATGACATTGAGCATACGAATCGCTGGATTGGGGATTCGAGTTGCTGCGATGCACAGTCTAATGACGTTTCTGTCTATCAATGCTTACTCTGGAACTTGTTTCATACATGCAGCTCCAGTGTACCCTGAAAACACTAAGCTTTTGGAATGACTCTAAGCGATATCAAAAAGAAGCGACAAGCTCTTTTCTTCTGCGTGGTAATATTTGGTGGTGTTGTCAGTGTATGCATAGCACCATGTTCGTAAACCAAACCATCACGAAAACTAAATCAATGTTACCTATATATTTTCACATGGCTCGGACAGTGACATGAGGAGCAAAGGAGTAGCAAGCTAACAACAAACTGGCGGCGAAGATCGCAATGATGATCCTTATCAGCCGTGCTCAATTTATTGAGAGCAGCGAACATTCAAGATACGGGGCCTTGACCCCTGAAAGCAATGTGGGAAATTGTAGAAAATTCCATGTGGGACCGTGATAGCTCCTGTTGGCATCTCAAATAGCCAACTAAGTTTTGTGGCCTCCTGCCGGCAGTGACAACAACTAAACAACCGAAAGCAAGCAACACGCTTCCCTGAAAAATCGCAATCTAGGAAACAAAATTCCCTCAGCAGGAAGTGAGAGTTACTTTTAAAATGCATGCTTACTTCCAGACGCGTGGCTATCGGTGGCGGATCTAACAACACCTCGATGTTTTCGAGTGTCAGTGGAACAAATTTCCAATCAGTGAAAAGAGCTGTCAGTTCGCACTCTTCGTGGTGTGAATTCATGTTTTCTTGTCCGTAGCAAGTCGATACCATGATTAAACCACCCGTTTCACTCAGTGGGTCTTGTACTGCTCCATCAGCCATACAAACTGGCGTCGATGGCATGGCGACACCGAATTGGCGAGATATGTCTACTTGCATTGCGGGTGAGCAAATCTAAAAAGGTAATTATCAAAGCACTTGAAAAACATGAATGCTGTCGCCCCTGTCTATGCGCTATAAGCATTGTTTTGTTCCCAACGGTTGACTGGAGCACTAACACCCCGTATGATATTTATGTGGCGACAATTTAGCATCACTTTGAGTGAGTGAATTTCGCCCCATTTGCCATTTGAAAAGCTGTCTTATGCATGCGCTTGCCCTACTCTTCTATTTTTCTATGGCGAAGCCACTCTGCGCGTCTTCCATGGCATGCACTTCTTGAGCGGAGACATGACGAACTGCGGGGTGCTGCATTAGGTGCTGTGTGACACGCGTGCAGAGGCTCACATACCTCCTGTGCTTTTCAAGCCATTTTCAAAGAAGGGCTCGCTCCCAACTGTGGTGTACCGTCATGGTAGCTACCTTTAAATTTTTTTACCCATGTTTATTTCATTACGGAGGGTCGAAGGTTTTTATGGTGTTCTATGCAGACGATCTTTCTTGGTTATTCCCTTTTCTTTTTACTAAAGCCTCCGCTAAAGTTGCCGACACCGGACTGGAAAAAAAGCGCAAAAGCGCTGCCTTCAAGTAGCATTTCGCTTCGAGAAACGAGACATTGAATTGTCAGAGCCTGGGACCTCGTAACAGGGGGGAGGGGGGGGGGGGGGAGGGGGTAGCGGTCGCCGTCTCAAACTTTATTCCAGAGGGGGCTGCGCCCACCCCCCTTCCATTCTCTAACTACTTGCACTTGGATCAGATTTCTGACACTTGAAACGCTTCAGTTCTAGGGCTTTTCTGGTGCAAATCACGGTGGGGTCGAGCTACTTGGCTTCGTAGCCATAGATGTAAAGCATTTCGTATATGAGTAACCTAAAGCAGTCATGTCCCAACAGAAGTCAACTGGCTGACCCGTGTACATTATCATGATTAGCAGAATTTAATAAAAAAACTATGCACAAACTTTTTTTAATGCAATTGAAGATTCCTCGTGCTTAAAGCTTTTCATATATAAAACATCCCATTTCAATTCATTATATGTTCTCGAGCATATTTGCACCGTTTGTTCGTTCGCACCCAAAACCGCCGGCACGCGCATTTTTTATTCTTTTTTTGTAATGCGAATTGTAATCAGACTTATTTCCATTGATCGCGGCCATGTGCAAATGCTTCCACATTTTTCCAGATTGTTGTAGCTGCTTTTGGTTCTTTACCTACAATTTTCTTTGCCAGCTTAAATTGAGCGCTGCCAAGAACTGGAAGCATTCATTTCGATGACCACGGAGCACGCTTGGGACTATCGCCGCCGCCGAGTCATTAAGTTCTTAGAGGGCGGGAGTCAGCCCCTTTCACAGTTCCTTTTGGAAGCCTTTTCTTTGTCTTATTGACTGCTGCAGTGTCGTCACAATAACGTGAGAGTTTGCCTCATCCTTTCAACATTGAAAAATAAGAAAAAAAATAAATATATAAATTTTATTATGTAAATGAGCATTAAATAAATAAATAAATAACATAAGCACAAAATCTTGCACCCCCCTCTAAAAAAAAAAAGTTCCGGAGTCCCTGGTCACAGCCACACGTGTCATACTCACAGCACTTTGAGTGCATTGCTAAAAAGAGCAATGGAAAGACAGCACGGTGGCAGGCTGAGAACTCAGCACATGGGACAACGGGCGATTTTCAGCGCCATAGTACATAGCCGACCTTTGAAATATCTTCATAAATGGTTAGTGTTTAAAATATCTGCGTCATGGCTATCATTTTTGCAGCGATAGCTACATTACGGTAGCATTCCGGGCCTTTGGCTTGGCGGCCATGGTTCAAACACGTGGTTCGTCACTTGGTTGGTCGCGGGACCAAGTTCCACTCGGCCAGCTGCAGCTATCGCGTCCCTCCAGGTTTAACGAGAGCTAAACCACCACCATTTTTTTGTCCACTGCAGAAATAGGCTTTTTGCTTGGCGCTTTTTACCTGAGCCCCCCCCCTCCTCCCCCTATCGTACACACGTTTTATCTGACGAATCAAAGAGAAAGTACGCTATATTTGAGGACAGCAGGAATTGCTGTCGCATTCACGTAGTGAACTACACGTACCGGCGGTGTTAAGCATCTGTGAGGCTACTTAACCTTTAAAAATATGAACACAAAAGAGGCCACCAGCATATATTCGTCGTGACAGATATCACAACACTCTTTGTATTTGATGCCATGTGATTCCACGAACACTGGTCATCCTTGCTCTTGCTTACTTGAAGTGGTGAACCCTTCCCCCTCCCAAGATATAAAACTGCCAACGTTGTCGCCTGGGTGGCATTTTTCCAGGCTGCATCGAACCATTCCTGACATCGTAGCAACGCTTCGACTTCCGTCTGTTGCGTCCAAGGCTTAACCTGGGAAATCACGTTCTTACTCGCCATGTCTGCCGAAGATATGCAGGAACTGTGCAAAGTGCTAGGAAGCGTCAGTCCCGACGAACTGCTGTGCATTGCTGAGGTGCACATACCGCAACTTCCAAAACTGCAAGACGTACCTCCGAGCTCCGTGGCTACCGAGATCTACGAGGCTGTGTGGAACGTCCAGACTGCAGACAGGCGGTTAAACTTCATTGCGCGGATCCGCTGCCGGTTGATGCACCTGCAGAAAATCCGTGGGTGGAAGTTCTACCAGCAGGACAAACCGCCGACGGAAGAACTCTGCATCTCGATGATTCTTGACATCGAATCGTCCCTGAGACCATTCCTCAGTTACACCAAGGGAGCAGCCACGTGTTCTTGGACCAAGCGTGAGGATGGCCTCTATGCTTGCTTTTTGACAAAAGAGAGCTCGCAACGGTCTGTGAAACGAGATGCCGTCCACGTAATCATTTGGACCACACAACTGCTGATGGCTACCCAGACTCCAAATGAAAGCATTGAAAAGCGAGTACAGGAGGCTCTTCGCTCCGCGCTCGGCGGAAACGCTGTGTGTATCCATGTGAATGCTAATGACAATCTCGAAGAGGGCGTACGAAATGCTCTTAATACTCTGCGCCTGGCTTGGGACCGTCGAGAAAATAACCTGCGCATCAGGACTCAACAGCCTCAAGGGCAATCGGCGACTGCTTCCCAAGCTGATGAACTGCCTTCGCATCCAGAAGAAATGGGTCAGTGCCATCGCTATTGCAGAACAATATTTCAGGAACTTAAGCTCTCAATTCGTGTGCTCTTGTTAGCAATCAGTGAGTGTTTATTATGCAGCACAGTTTAGTTTTTGATAAATTAGGCTGAGCACTGTAATGCCCGAATCACGCGTAATCACGCTCATGTCTCTTTGTCTAATTTTAACTGAGATCTACCTCGTTAAACACCCCACGGAAAAGAATATAATACGAAACAAACACCTTAGCATAGAGTGCCGAAAAGTTCTGGTGTTTTACGGCGACATTAAATGAAAGATTACACCTTACCTACTCTACTGTGCGCGCACAGAGCGTGCAGATGTATGGATGTTGAGGTTAGAGCACACTTTTAACCGTGCCTTATTCGCTGAGCTCATTTCGCGAAAATGTTTGCTTGCGCTAAGCTGTTAGCCAGCACAAAATTATTCTGATTGGTTTTGGAATACCGACTTCTTGAGGCCTACAGTCCATGTGCTCGATAAGTAATTACTTGGAGAATTTTGCTTTTCTCGGTAACTGAACTAAGCAAAAACCGAGGCGGCGGTATTCGTCTTGCAGTGGGGGTCGCATCAAGAAAGCTATAATGGGTTTCGTGTGCTTATTCATAAAAGGTGATTTTCTTCCGCAGATTATCAGTGAACATTGTCCGCCCATTTTGTTGGCCATTGCTTAAGATTTTTCGTCGCATACATATTACTTAACCAACTTGCATAGCTGATCCTCCTGCCATGAGGAGACTGTTGACAAATATAAAAGATATTAAAAATGATAAAACAAGTGACTGTCCCGTCCGTCTTTCTTTTCTTCTTACCCTCGCCATGAGCTTGCCGGCCCGCCGATTCTTGAGAACTCTTGCGCTGCCACATTATTTTTCTTTGAAATGCGTGCAGGCTTGTAAAATGCCAGGGTTACTTTAAAATTCTGCTCATGGCTGGTATTATCCGGTGGTTCAAAAGTGCTTTACTGATCTTTTCTATGCGCTTTCAGTATACCAAACACAACTACAGTCTTTTCGGCGATGCCGCTCTTTGTTTCCTGTGGCTGGGAAGAGCGAGAGTGGTGTTGCTTCTGCCAGCTCTTCATATCTATTTGTTCACCGTGGACCATACGCGGGCCCGTTGAGGCCTTTTCGCAAAATTAAATGTCCTGTCAGGTGCGGAACATTGGCTGGCCCCATATCGCTTCCCCGCGATACGAAAACAAGTGCATAGCCAGGTGGTTAGTAGGGTTGCATCGATCTGAAAGGCGCCAAACCGGCCTCGTCGTCGGCACGTGCGGTTTGCGGCCAGCCGGCCGGCGCGGAAGACATGGCAATGGGGAACCTGCGCTGCCAAGGTGGCATCGCAATTGTTCTATTCGGTGACTCAAAACTGCTTTTGTCAGCCGCTTGGGCCGCTGCAAACGCGAGAACACATTCTGCGCGATTAGATACCCGCGTTTGGCTGACAGCATTCATTGCCTAGCTTCTCTCGCCGTAGCCCAGATAGCTGACGCACGGCACGTGCGCCTTCGCCAGAGCGCGGAGGCTCACGCCAATAAGCGCCTGAAGGTGGCGCGGAAAAGTACTAATAGTACTACCCAAAACTGCTTGCTCTTCTCGCTAGGCAGTGTGTTATGGCGCTGCCATCGGCACCGCAAACTTCAGCGCAAGTTCCCCATAGGAACAAAATGCGCCAGCGTAAAGCGATATTTGCCGAGAGCTTTTTGTAGTTCCTAATGTGGCGTTCGCTTATGTCATTAGGTGCCGTCCTCTATGCGGACAACGCCAACTGTAGGAACAATTTTTCATGCCACTTAACGCAGAGGACGCCACTAATACGTGCTGTGGCGGGCAGTAGTACATGTATTCCATTTTGCTCCTCGTTTTCCACGATACGCCAACATCACCCACAGCACGGAACCAGAAATTGTGGCCTTAAAAGCTGTCACTTAGAGAGCTTTTAAGCTGTCTCTGTGAGCCTGTGTCCTGAGAGCAACTGAGAGCCTGTGTCCCGGAAACAGCAGCGAAAGTTCAGTGGCGCTGGTAGACGCCGGAGGTCTGATAGACGCCAATATGCAAGCTTCTCATTGACACAGACCAGCACGCTCTACCTCTCCGTCAAAGCCTCTGCCATGTGTGCGCCGAAAAAACCACAATCCAGCCGAGAACACGTGAAAGAAACGCTTCGCAACGACGTCATTCAGCCATCAAACAGCCCATGGACTGCAACGGTTGTTCTAAAGAAGAACAAAGACGCCGCACTTCGATTCTGCGCCATTTGCCAGCGCCTAAACAACATAGCAAAGAAGGACGTCTAATCCCTTCTCCGGCATCGATGACTCACTGGACCGGTCCTGTAATGCAAAAAATTTCATATCGATGCACCTCAAGAGCGGCTACTGGCGAATTGAGGCCGATGAAAGAGATCGCGAGAAGACCACATTAGTTATTCCGGATGGTCTCTTCGAGTTCGAGGTGACGCCATTCGGTCTCTTTTCGTCACCAGCGAGAGATAGATATAGTGCTGGCAGGCCTCAGGTAGTAAATTTGCGTAGTATATTTAGATGACGTCGTGTACGCCTTTGCTTATGAAGAGCTGCTATTTTTAAGCCACATCGTTAGCAAAGAGGAAGTGTGCCCAAACCTGCAGAAAACAGCTCCTATCGAAGTTTTCACCGCCAGCCGGTGATAAAGTTGCGCGCAGATTTGTAGGACTGTGCTGGTATTACCGACGCGCACTGGCTTGTCCGAAACTGTACTGGTTTCTGTAATATATGCAACCGCTCCCTGCTGATACCTGTAAATAAAAGCGTGGCCAGCTACAATGCCAAAGCGTGGCAGAAGTAAGTGTCTATCATCTCGGCTTAGCCTATCATTTTGTGACAACAACCCTGAATAATAATCCCTCGAGTCGTATCTTATATTTAAACATTACTCCATCATAATTTTTTCATTAGCAATATACTTCAATCATTGAGGACTCCAGCAAGCAGATCTGATTTCGATGGGTGCTATCACCTTTAGAGGTGTATCGCTAGCAAAGGATAACTCAACGATCAATACAAATGTAGTCTTCGTTTTTCGGATTGTGGCCTTTGACGAAAGCATTCTGTCGTTTTCTTCCTCTATAGACGGCACCGGACAAGACGAGGCTGCTGAAGGCCCACCGATCAGCGGTAGCGGTCGAAGGAGTTCGCGTCTAGAGAGGTCCTCAGACACAGATGGCGCGAGTCGCACACGCGGTATACAAAGAACTGGTGCTCGTAAAAACGTATTTGCTGGAGCTTCAACAGGTAAGCCGTATTTGCTTTGGAGGTGCAAAGATTTTGTATAACTGCGTTTATCAGCTCTACGATCGGTTGTCATCATCACGGCACGTCAACGTTAGTAACAAGCTTGTGCGAAGCCGCATCGTTAATGCGCCAACCGCCTCTGGCGCAGACGAGAGCAACCAGTGTCCTTGGCGCCACAGAAACTCTCTTACTGGCACCGTGCGCTAGCTCAATTATCCTACTGTTTTAAGTATCCAAAATGGCACTAATGGTTACAAAATGATGCTAAAATAGCTTGTTGGAGTAAGAGTTACGTATAATTTAGCGCTAACGGGCACGGCCAAAACAAATAAAATGCACTAAGAGCGTAATCTCATAATTAGTTTATTAGGAAGATAGATATAAACCATTAAAGAACAAAAAGCACATAAACATTTTACAAAAACAGATGTACAACAAAGATTAGCAGGAAAACGGATAAAAATACATGCTCCGGTGATAGGCCGGATGTGTAAGCGTGGTTCTGGAAAGGAAAGTTGGTTGCCCGTCAAATAAGCAGAAGCACCCCTTCATGTAGCTACTGCTAAAGATTTATGTGAGAAAAGCTCTTATAACTGCCCTTTTTGGTGCGTGCGTTCTTACCTAGCACCCCGGTTTCTCCGAAGAGCAGGTGGTTGAGTTATTAGCTTTCCCTACAGACAAATGAAACTAAATGAGAAAGCGCTGGAGCATGCATTTCCTTCCTTCTGTCTGCGTCTCTCTGTTTACTACAAGCATAAAGCTGTGTCTGTGGATGGAAGGGGAGCGTAGGGTCGGCAGGATGGAAGTCACCACAATGCCCGATTGTGGGTCTGCTGCTCGAATCATCGCCGCTAAAGGAGGAGGGGGAGGTAGTGGCCTAGGCGCGAAGGAAGCGTCTCTTATCCTGCCTTACAAGCATGAGAACTCAAGCATGTGGCGCATAAGTTTGAACAGTAATTTTAGACACTGTTCATAAGTCCCAGAAGTGCTGTAATAGGATGTGGACAGAACGTTTTTGTGGCAGCATGCTGCGAAGAACTATCCCGCACCCATATTACTAATCGCAGATACACTTACTTCTAACATGCTAATTTGTCACTGAAAAGTCCCCTTAAACCTTACAGTTAATCTTCGATTAGGCTTCGTATGTCTGATCCTGAAGATTTCGCGTTCACGTATGTTGCATACATACGCTTTGCTGGCACGCAATTGCGTGACAGGTTCGCTTATTTTCGGTTTAGACTTTTTCAGTTGGTCGGTGGTTGCTTTTTTCAATAACACGAATTTACAGGTTCTTTGCAGATCATAATAGATTTCAAGAATGTCCTGTCGCGATCAAGATATTACGGGACACACTTTTTCATCAAAAAAATTTCTTGAAGCTTACCTCGCTGCTCAGTAGCATGGAATACATAGCAGCAGATAGTGTGCGTGAATTTTCATGCTTTCATGCATATCACAGGGGCCTGGATTAGGTTACTGCTCTGAAATAATTGTTTTCCCGCTCACTCGCATGCTGTAAACTTTTGACCCCGATAGTACATAGCTCTATATATGATCCGTATATGATAATGTTCTAGATGAGTAAATTTACAGAGAAACTGTCTGGTAAAGCTTGCAGCATTGTTGATAATTTGTGTTGGCTTGAACAGTTTCTTGCTCCAACTTCTTTACGAACTTTTTCATAATCAAATCTCAGCAATCGATGATCTGCGAACGCACTGCGGTCAGGCCGCTAGGAACGGAGTGTACTTAAAAGTGGTCTTGGGTTTTGTTCGCACTTTTTTCAAGTATATGGTACCTATAAATCATTGCCTAAGCGTTAATTGTCAAATTATTCGAGACAGTTAATTTAACTAAGCAAGAATTTTAATCGTGCGTCACTACGCATATGTAAACAATTGAAAACACGTCTCTTAGTGTTCAATTTCAAAGATGTGTCACAGAAAACGCATTGCACATTTCCAGTACTACCGGCTTTGAAGTAGCTTTTCAAGAAATAAAAGTATAAAAGTTATGAATAGTATAATGGTTAAGGCATCGTTGAAGCTGCAGCTCCTTTGCAATGACTGCGAGATTACATCTAGGTGATACTATGTACGAAGTTTTTTTCACAGGGCATCATATGAGAGTTGTATGATTTCTTCATAGGTCTTTAGTGTAAAAAGACAGCACACGTTTACAGGCCCTTGTTCGAACATGCTGATAAAATTTCGAGACTCATTAAACTAATGAAGAACGAAAACTTCTTTTTATCACATTGGTGGATACTGAAAAAGCAAATTAAACACTATCAGAATTTTCTTTGAAGAAATATAGCCAAAAACCAGACTGCTTATGCAAGCCATATTTTTGTCCAGTCACAATACGCAAAGATACGTGGTACCTTGTGTTGCGCAAAAAATTGCTCATAATTCTATTTGTCTCTTTGTCGAACACTGTTTGGCTTGCGTTTCTTCATTGTGGATGTACGTTTGCAGCTCGTATCGAGGGGGGGAACTCAGAAACAGAAGATAGAAGTACGCCCAACAGTTCGGCCGATCCTTAGACAGCGCAAGAAGAATGGGCAGCCAAGCGACTACTTTCTGGAAGTGCGGACAATTCTTTCCGGATGCAGCGTTGCCGCTTCAGAAGAGTATTACAAATCTGCCTGTAATCCCAAGAACTTCTGTCCCTACTGTGGAGTGCAACTCATCAACTGCGTCACTCTACTATGGCACATTCCCCTTTACAAGACAACGTGAAGGCTTGAGATTCCTCTGTCATCAACGCGTGGAGTGAAAAATTTGTGCATGTCTAGGATTCTAGCGGGCGGGGTTGTCGTCCCCACTGATATGTGTGGCTTATGCATGACGATAACTTTTATCACCACTCTGTGGGTAGAAAAGAGCTGTGGTAGTGACAGCCCTCTTGGTGCTGGGTGGGAATGGAGGGCTTGAATTTTAAAAAAAATTATCTAATTTTGCAGTTTCGTATGTGCGCAGTTCGGATATTAACGTTTATTGTCATTGCAGCACCAAACTCTTTTGCAAATTTAAAAGTTCACATTTGAATTATTTATGTCGTAGAATGCGCCAGCTAGCGAGAAACTTGTGTATACAGACATAAGTTCGAAGACAATCCTCTGTAGGTGCTTCGTGAATCATGACACCATTGAAAACATTTTAATCATTTTACCCGGAAATTAAGAACTCACCTATTGTAGTACAAATGTCTGATAAATGCTTGGGTCGCATGGATTACTTCGTAAATCATTATTCTTCGCCATATATCAGCTTCGTAGCACTGCTTCCACCGCCTTTGCTATGTGATGTATTCCACGCACCGAATCTATATACAGCGTTCCGATGCGCTTCAAAACAAGTTGTTTCGTCGTGCGTAGTAGGCTTCTGTTGACTGCTCAAAACAGCTATAAGCACCCATCGCTGGGGTCTTCGCGCCTCTAGAAGCAAAAGGCTGAGTACACTCGGCGAATGGTTAATGGAAATTAAAATAGACGGTCTGATCGTTATTTCGCTGCGCTGTGTTAAATGCTACGAGCTCTAATGCGAATGCCAAGCTCTACAATGCATTTTATTTTCAAATTTTAAAGCTGACTTAGAGGCAAATGAGCTCTTCAACCAATAAAATATGTCGAGTGGCGAAATGGCTGCATTTGCATCTGAAGACTAGGTATAGTGGGGATAGTTTCAGTTGCTGTACTCGCATTTTTTTTTGTTCGCATGTGAACGACATGCTCTGAGTGTCCGCTTTAACTGAAAGTGCAGTTGGTTGCTGCCTTCAGCTTTCAGAAACTTGTTCTAAGGCAGGGGAACTTTCAGAGAAAAGAACAAATGATCTAACCGTTTTAAATTCGGTTTTCAGAGCAAATATTTATATGGCTTTGCCGGAAATAGGCTCTAAATTGGGATAGAAACGAGTTTTAACAAGCACATTTTTAATTTATTCATGGCAGGAATTTTAGCTCTTTCCAGTTTGACGTGCGTAATACACCTAATCTGCACGCCGAACCAGCACGACGAATCTGTGATCGGTATCGCGCTGCGCTCGCTGCAAAACGTACTGCGCTATAATGGGAAGTTTTAGAGGAAGGGCTCCTATCGGTTAAGGCGAGAAAAAATTCGCGGCATGCCAGTGTGCATACGCACAACAAAAAATCGAGGAGTGTTGTTGTTTTGCGCATGCGCCCTGGTGCCCTGTTTTTAAATACTGTACCCCTTACCGATAGGCTCTCTTTATCCTAACGCTGTCTAGTATGGATGCTCTGCCTTAGTGTGACACGGTTTATGGGACACTGACCGTCACCGTTCATGAGATACTTACATTTTCCCGCAATATTTTACTGCATATTATCGCGACAAGGTTGATAGGTACCACTGTATAGCGAGCATTGCGCATGGATGAGCGATGTTTCGAATATTTTACAAGATACTCTATCTGCAACCTGACGAAATCCAGAACTTTTTAGTGAGCTTTTATTAAATGTATGCTATCTCCACGTCTTGTGTTTTTATTATATCTTTGGGATCGACTGGTCACTTCGTCTTTCATGTTCACTCGTTCCTTCTAGACGAATGGCACTGCCTTCTGCCAATCACGAATGCATCTTTTCAGTTTTCTGTGAACGTTATGTCGGTCTATTGTATTCTCATTGCGTCAAGATTGGAAGACAGCAGGGCTTTGGATGAAGGTTTGCTTGCTTACCTTCTTAGAGACTGCGGTGACTCCCGGACGTCGCGGCTATACTGCGTAGCGTACTTAATCATTTCCAGTGGCGATGGAGGTTTTCAAAGTAGAAGACTTAGCCCCAAATTTCAGAAACAGCGGAGCGCTACGAAATCCATCGTGCCTCTTCGATCGGGTCGTGAAATGCGTAATAAAAGTACTTTCGCATCACCCTGACGAGTGGTTCATAAGAAAAGATCTGTGACAAAAGAAAACTTCCTAATCTTGGAAAGAACAGAGAAAACTTTGTTGCAATTTTTCCCGCAGACTCCACTGTTGTTTCGCAGACGCTGCTCATGCCACTGCTTCGCTTGTTTTCGTGGTACAGGTATGATCCTGGCATTCCCAATCGAAAAACAGTTGAAAGTCTCCTCTCCTGTTAATTACACAATTTTTGGAGTACGGTAAAAATAGAGTCAAGACGATAAATGGGATGGTTTCCAAATCACGCGTAGTGGGTGCGGGTTTACACCGCTCAGCTACTCGTACGGAGTTCCCCGTTGTAAACGCGGACGCGGTGGCTGCGTTTTATGCAATGGTTCAAGGAGCTAGCTGTTGCCTAATGCCCTCATGGGGGCGTCTCGTGTCACAGACGGTCGTGGTGTGATATAAAAAGTAAACACAATTCACCGCCATCAGTAATTGATCCGGAGGCGGCGCGAAAAAATCAGTTGCGCCGCAGTCTTCCATTCCGTGTTAAACTGCTAGTCTCCGCTTCCTCCGCCCTGCACAGATCGATCGGCATGACGGCAGGTGCCACAGAGTCACTGGCCTGTACTTCCAAAGGCACTGCTTCTACAGGCGAGCAACAGGCACGAGAGGCTCACCCCACCCACCACCAATCCCTCTTACTCTCACATATATAGCCCCTTTAATTCCGAAACGACGGTTTCACTTCCACTAAACAATAGCCCGTCTACTACTCAGCACTCGAACAATACATTCAAACACAAGACGGAGTCCAGCTTTTTTGGGCAAAACATTTGAAAATTGAAAAATTGTAGGACACTCTTTAGAAATGTTGAAGGTAATGGTCCATTGCTCTGATATGTAGGAAAAAGGTTATTGTACAGTGTTTCCAGCGATCGAACCAAACAGTTAAGACTGCCACAGAAAACCAATGGGGAACGCTTTTGGAATAGCAAAAACGTGAATAGAAAAAATACAAGACTGCCGTCTGGTGTTATGCGGATATATTGATTGTTGAAGTGAAACCTTTCATTACACAAAAATTGTGTTCATAAACTGTCTCGCACTAAAATTATTTTGTTCGGGATTGCTGGCTTAGAATTGTCGCGCGGAACAACTCGTCAGTATGAAGAAACTGCCATAACAACAATCGCAACTTTTGTAAACCTTGATGAACCAAAATGATTGTGGGACTATAACAAAAATGAAATATAAAACATCCCTCCCCCTACCACTAAATATAACGGGCTTAACCATGATGGACAGAATGGAAAGGATAGAGGGGCTGGTGAATGGATGCATTGAAAATTATGAAGCCACAATTTGCAACACATTTGCACTTACCACCCACTGTGGGCCGCCGCGGTGGCTCACTAATCCTGATGATCGGCTGCTGACCCGAAAGAAGCGATCGCGATCGCGGCCGCTGCGGTCGAATTTAGATAGGGCGAAATTCTAGAGGCCCAAAAACTGTGCCATATGAGTGCACGTTAAGGAACACCACGAAGTGGAAATTTCTGGAGCTTTTCACTACGGCGGATCCCATAGCCTGAGTCGCCTGAGGATTTTAAACCCCTATAAACCTCCCACAATCTTCCCCGCTGGAAGGGCATTACACAAACAACTGCATATCCCTCTATCGCCAACACCCACCCGCACCCTGGCCCAGCAGCTCCATCCACATCACAATAGACCCGAGAACTAGTACGAGTACACAGACGCCACAACAGCCGGGACCCGCAGTTGAACCAGACGATGTAGTTTTGCAATGGAACTCGAGAAGCATACGCCGAAAGCAAGTTCAACTTGACCTCCACATTGCGCACAGCCCAATTCAGCTCACATCATTGCCCTGCAAGAAACAGGAACCACCAATATAATAATTAAAGCTTGTCAAGTGGCAGCTGCCACACCTCGCACAGGCTTCTTCATTCTAAACACCTTAACGGCTATCAACCTCAAACCTAAAGAAGCCCCGTCTATGGCTGCGTAGTTTTCGACTATCCAATTCATCTCCATGACTCAAGCAAATAACCTCACTACAGTAAACTTTTGTAGCCTTCATAAAGATAATGCTAAAACAGTCCCAGGAGTATTCCGCTACTTTATCAGGTCCTAGATCTAAGTCACCGGAGGCTTTAACGCCTGCCACACTTTATAGGGTTACCTATACAACACTCCTACAAGCACCGTCGTCTCTACCACCACGTATGTGCCTCTTAACCGGCCCTACCGCACCCACAAGAATCGGCGCAGTTGTTTCCAGAGACACCACCCTCTTGGTGACGTCGCATGGTGTCCCAGCAGATAACCTCAACTTCTCACAAATTGAAACAGACAGCGCACCTATCTTCCGGGAGACCAAGAAGCGCACCCTCCCCCTCCCCCTCTGTCCTGGAAAGCTAACTAGACCAACACCAACAACAGCGAGCTATCTATACACACCACTAGCAAACAATTCGAGAAACACCCGTAGAATCCTCAGGTAGATCCACACCTCTTACATGTATGACAAGCCCGACAAGATATCCTTAGATGCTTGCGTCGACAAGGACTGAAACGCGAACTCCGCCTCCGCAAAGGGGCCTCACGCAGCCATGGCCTGTCGGAGAGGTGGCCCCTAATATAAAAGATGCCGTCATCACCAGCCGCTTGTCTAATCCCGTTCCTTATCACTTAATCACTGAAGCGCAGTACGACAAACCTGCAGTTCTTAGTAGACAGACGGCCATCTCAGGGCTCCGCCTGCTGTATCGTCTTCGAGCGGGACGACAGGAATGGACAGCCAGTGTGTCTGGATAACAAAGAACGTGCTTGTTTATTCAGCGCTGATACTTATAGCCGAAGGTGGAAAGGGGTTAGATAAACAGAGGGCGAGGGATAAGCACGTGGGAAGGAAGCCTACAGAGATAGCTTGCGTGCTTTCATCTGATATGATACATCCTCCTTCTCAACAGCTGTTCACCGCCAAGCTCAACACCGCTGGCTTGTCTGCTGAAAGTGTTGGTCGTAACCCAGACGCTCTGGTGGTCGCATCTGTCGTGTTGTCCTTCGCAGTGGCTGAAGCGCTGACTGCTCAGCTGGCGTCGGTGGAGCCACAGGGGCAGTTGACGCCACACCTTGTGACGGTGCCCTGTTGTCGCCGAAATCTTCGTCGTCTGATGAGTCATCAGACCATTGTTCCTTCGTTGCCAAAAGGTGTCGGCGGTTGCGCCGAAGAATGTTATTGTCCTCGGTGCGCACGTGAAAGGCCCGCGGACCGGCCCATCCAACCACCTTGGCTTTTCGTGACCATGACTTGCCGTTCACACATACCACGTCGTTGTTGCTCAGGTGTGGTAGAGCTCGCTCGTTGTGGCTTATCTGTCGGTGTTTTTTCACCCGTACAGTAGGCAGGGGATTGAAGTCCGGCACGGGTGTGCGCAGCCGCCTTCCTTGGAGCAGCTCGCCTGGAGACCGGCCATCTTCAGTAGGACTTGCCCTGTAATTCAACATGCCCAGCCAGAAACACTCGCTAGCAGCTTTCGTTTTCTTTAGAATGCGCTTCACGATTTGTACACCCTTTTCCGCGAGCCCGTTAGATTGAGGATATTCCGGGCTTGATGTCACATGTCTGAAATCATAAAGCTGCGCAAAAAGAGCGAACTCGTGGCTGCTGAACTGCGGGCCGTTATCTGTGCAAACCTCGGCAGAGATGCCGTACCGGGAAAATACTGCACCTAGCTTATCGACAACCGAACTGGCTGTCGTGTCGGGCAGCAGCTCCACCTCTGGGAAATTGGACATCGAGTCGTAGGCGCACAGATAATGTCTTCCGGAGTATTGAAAGAGGTCGACCCCGACACGGTGCCATGGTTGAGTAGGCGTTGCCCGAAGAATCAAAGGCTCTGATGGTTGCTTATAAGCATAAGTCTTGCACGTTGGACAACTTTCGATCAGAGACTGAATGTCAGAGTTTATGCTCGGCCAATAGACCATCTGCCTAGCCCTAGCTTTGCACTTCACCTGACCAAGATGACCTGCGTGAATCCGCTTTAGCATATCTCTGCGCATGCTTGTCGAAATTACTACTTTCGATCCTTTCAGGAGTATACCGTTGACCACGGAAAGTTCGGCAGCCACAGGTTTCAGTGGACCGTCCACAGCCTCTCCCCTCGCTAGCTTCCGCAGCACTACGCCAAAGTACGAATCGTTAGCAGTTTCTCGTGCAAGTTTCGCGGCTGTCTGTTCACTCACGAGTGCTGACACAACCGTCACCGCGTGAACTTCGACGTCGCACGTGTCTGCAGGTGCCTTGTGGTCAGGAGCAGGAGACCGGGACAGCATATCAGCCAGGGCCATCTGTTTGCCGGGAACAAAGGTGAGGGTGTAATCGTATTTGAGCAATCGAAGGAAAAAACGTTGCACCCTGGGCGGCATGTCGGCTATGACTTTCTTTGATATGTTTATCAGCGGACTGTGGTCACTCTCGAGGATGAGTGGGCGGCCATAAACAAAATGATTGAACTTTTCGCAACCGAACACCAACGCCAATGCCTCTTTTTCAATCTGTGAATATCTTTGTTCCGATTCGGTCAGCGCTCTTGACGCGTACGCTACCGGTTTCCAGCCATCCCCGTGAAGTTGTAGGAGCGCCGAGCCACCGCCACTTTGAGAAGCATCTGCAGTCACTTTTGTCTGCAAGCATGGGTCAAATATGGCAAGCACTGGTGCTTCGCTCAACTCTTGGCATATAGCTTGCCACTCGTTTTCGTGATTCGATGTCCATTCGAAAATGGAGTCTTGTTTGAGTAGAGAACGAAGCGTCGACGTGCGCTGTGAAAGTGACGGCAGATACTTGCCGAAGTAGTTAACGACCCTGAGCAACCTCTGTACCGCCAATTTTTCTTGAGGCTTGGACATTTTCAGAAGACCATCCACGAGATCGGGATTGGGCCTAATGCCCTTGTGGCTAATGATGTCTCCGAAGAACAAAACTTCTTGTACGCCGAACTTGCACTTGGATGCATTAAACGTTAGGCCCGCTTCTTCAGCTGCTTTAAGTGCACTGCGCAGCCTCTGGTCGTGTTCCGCCCTTGTCGCACCCCAAATCAGCACATCTCACATGTACACGCGTACTCCTGGGAGGCCATCGAAAACCTCGTTGAGGGCCTTCTGAAACACCTCGCTAGCTGATGCCACGCCGAATGGAAGTCGAAGAAACCGATATCGGCCGAAGGGGGTAGCAAATGTGCAGATCTTGGACGATTGCTCGTATAGTGGGATTTGGTGAAATCCAGCATTTGCGTCGAGATGCGAGAAAAACTTCGCGCCTGCCAAGTCCGCTTCAATGTCCTCGCGGCGAGGCATTTGGTAGTGTTCTCTCTTCAAGCTTTCATTTATGCGTCTCGGGTCCATGCAAACTCTCAACTTGCCGTCTTTTTTTAACACAATGACAAGCGGCCTTACCCAGTCTGTAGGGCTGCTGACCTTCTCGATGATGCCTTCCTTTTCCATCCGGTCCAGTTCCGCACGGAGAGGCTCTCGCAGTGACAGGGGAACCCTTCGAGCAGGCTGGATGACTGGCAGGGCTTCCTTGTGCAGTACGATCTTGTATTCACGTGGGGCGCGTCCTATCCCGTGGAAAAGCCGTGGGAATTCCTTGACAATCGGTTCAGCTTGGCTCATCGTCACGTTTTCTATAGCGCGCTGGACGATCCTTAGCTTCTCGCTGGTTGCCAAGCCCAAGATAGCACTGTGGTCTTTCTTTACAACAAAAAATTCAGCCCACACCTTATGGTCGCCAACCGTCACGGGTGCTGAAAACTTGCCGATATGTTTGATAACGTTACCCCCGTAGGATCGGCGCCGCTTGGCATCAGGGTAATGTCCTTAAGCTTGCGGAACATAGAGAGCGGCAAAACGTTCGCCTGCGGCCCTGTATCAACCTTGAACCTCACGTTTTGGCCTTGAATGCATGCGTCCACTTGCCAGTCACGTTCTCTACTAGCGCTGCCGACAGCGACGTCCAGCACCTCGAAGTCGTCGCTTTCATGCTGTACTTCGTAGACGTCATCTTGTTTCCTGCAGCAAGACGCGAAATGATTTCGCCCATTACACGAGTAACAGGTTTTTCCGTAGGCTGGGCAGAATCTCGAAGCATGTCTGCGGTTGCACCGCGTACAATTTGGGTCGCGCCTGGACCCTGTCTGAGCACTCTTCCTGGCCGTAACAGCGCTCATATCAAGTTCTTCATTTGCCTTCCCCCAGACTTCGTTTTGGCGAGCTGAAGTCTGTGCCGCCTTGCATAAGGTGACAGCTTTTCCCAAGGTCAGGTTTTTGTCCCTGAGCATCTTCTCTCGAAGCTTTGGCGAATTGGTTCCGAACACAACTTGGTCGCGCACCATATCATCTGTCATGGCCCCGAAGTTGCAGTGCTGCGCTTGTCTCTTTAGGGCACGTACAAACTGCTCGAAAGGTTCCGCCTCACCCTGACGACGTGAACGGAAGACGTACCTTTCGTGGATTTCGTTTTGTTGCTCCACGCAGGATTCTTCGGATTTGGCAATCACGGTGGCGTAGTCTTCCTTGCTTTCTTCCTTGGTGAACACAAAGTTGTTGAAAACGTCCAAGGCATCCTCTCCAGCAACGCTGAGCAGCAGGGCCGTCTTTGCCGCCTCTGATCTTGGCTTGTCGGTGCATGCCGTGGCTTGAAGAAAAAATTCGAACTTCTGACAAAACAGCCTCCAGTTCCTTCCTCCATCGGCGGTCAAATGCAGCGGTTCGGGCGGCCTTAGGTGCTCCATGGCGTCAATCCTTACGTTCGGCTAGCCCCGGAAGCTGTCGTTTTAACTGGTCGCCTTCACCCCACTTCTGGCACCATGTATCGTCCTCGAGCGGGACGACAGGAATGGACAGCCAGTGTGTCTGGATAACAAAGAACGTGCTTGTTTATTCAGCGCTGATACTTATAGCCGAAGGTGGAAAGGGGTTATTGAAAACAGAGGGCGAGGGATAAGCACGTGGTAAGGAAGCCTACAGAGATAGCTTGCGTGCTTTCATCTGATATGATACACCTGCCACAGTCGCTTAGCACAAACCACATACTCGAAAAAAGAATCTAAAATACTATGCCAGAACTACTCGAAGCCCATCGAAGAAACCAGATACATCGGCTAACCTGCACAGAAAACCGGCCGACATCTTCTTCGGAATTTTCACCTGTCCATTACGTCCTACTCACCTGCCCCCAACTAAGGAATCATCCCGCCTGATACCCAGAATCAACTGCGCATGAGACCTCTACGTAGAATTATGATCCAGGAGCTACATGCATGCACATTACAGGAAAGAGGTGAGTATTACATAAAACACAAGAGGCAGACACGACATCGTATACGTTGACGCGGTTCAACACACCCTACCAGGCTATTAAACCGCTGTATTATCAAACCGGGTCCGCAGGTTCCCTCGAAGCCAACCACTCTTCTGGGGATAAGCACTCAACCAAAGCTTGGCGCTCATACGCGCTAGAGATTATCCCAACATCAGGAAAATCTGTGCCGATTCACAAGCTGTGTAACGTCAATATCAGCACAGCATTATCACATAAATCGCCGCACGCATTCTCACATTAGGGCACACGCTTAACCAAGAGGTAACGCTCGCGTGGGTTTCTTTTCTTCCCTCAAATTCCGCTAATCAATTAGCACGTTCATGCGCTCGCCTGAGAACAATTTCCACTAGCCCCGGAAGATCGCAGACTCGGATGCACAAAGGAAACCTCGTCGGCTCTTGTCACGTACTACGAAAACATCACTCATTGCAAAAACAAAACACCGCTTCACTACCCCATCACTTCACCATACACTAGAATCAGAATACAGTGCGGTCTGGAGGCAACTGCAGGCACATTGCTACACCTCACCCTACCTGCATAATTGCTACCACCATACCTTGGCCCTCTCAATCTGCTCAACATGTGAGGCCGCCAAATAAACCCTCATAAAATACCTTAGGAAATGGCGTGAACCAATGGCTGTTTCTCGCATTTCGAACCCATCCCTCTCCTCATGGGAGGCCGCTCAGCGAGTTTCTCATCCGGCTGGCCAAACATGGCTAGTGGACAGTTCTCTTCGTGAAGGCCAGACGCGTGGACCCAAGGACAAGTAGGAGCCCATCCTTGAAGGCGTTTTGCTCCTTTGTTAAGATAAAGTCGTTGCCACCACTACCTTCTGAAGTGCTTTGGATGGCGTCGTCTTCAACATCTTCCACTGACGCACGTAAGTTCGAAAATATCGCGCGGATACTTGCAAGTGAAGCAAAAATTTGAACATGTGATTTCTTACTTTGAACGAAATAAGTTGCCTGGAGGCACAATCTTGCGAGCATTCAGTGCTTGACTCAAAGAGGCTGGAGAGAGGAAATAAATAATAACTGGACAAAGCGCGTGCAGACATCTCCCAAGCGAGCAGTAAACCATAAAAAGCGACAGGTGATCTGAGCCAAGAAAATGAAATTCGCCTGTGTTAATCAAAGATATCCCATTGTCACACGTAATCAGGGATAAACTGTTTCACTGCATTTTTGATCGTTTTGAGTTTATGCTTGACATATCACGTGCTGTTTATCACGCCGAGACATTAATGTTCATGCGGCACATGAAAAATAAAGGCAAAAGTGTCTCTCTAAATATGAAAAATATTTTTTTATTTAACGTTCTAACTCATGGGTTCTGAGGAACGCCGTACTGGAGGGCTACAGAAAATTTAGGCCACCTGTGGTTCTTCAACATGCGCCGGCATGGCAAACCACGCGGGGCTGCTTTTGCTTGTTATGTTTTTTTCTCATAGCAATAGATTGAGAAGCGCTGGTCTCAGTCCCTACGACCGTTCCTGAGAAGGACGCAAGTATAATAGGTGCCGATGAGGTATTTGCTAATGAGATTCCGGCGGTATACAGTCTCATTTAAACGCGAAGATGCAACCTGTATGCGACGCCCCCGACACAACCTCGTCTGAACCGCACTGGTTATGGACCTATGCTTTTATGCGCACAGATGACGACGCTGCGTTGTGAAATGTTGAAAGATTATTGAATTGACGGCATGATGCTTAAAGCATTACTCATTACATATGTGCTTTACCGAGAACGAAACTCAATATGCAGAGTTCGACTTCCAAACGCAATTTACGTGTAGTTCATTGCTTTTGTTTAATGGCGGAAAACTGACACCTGACTAGATATTGGAGACCTGTGAATTTATCTTTGCTTTGAGGACGCCAGACAATGGAACAAAATTCTGTTCAATTATTGCCAGTGGCGGGCTTTGGAATACCGGCTATGAAATATGTTACCGACTGACCTTCCCCTAGAGCTTTGATGGAGTAATCTATCGTAGTGCACAGCATCCAAGAACACGCCGATGCTATTACGAAACGCGGCTGATTTGCTGTGGTCTCATGCAGTATAGATCTTTTTTTTTTATACAGGGAATGCCAAATACGCTTTGAATGCATGAAAGTCATGGAATGGTTGCATGTGGAAGCGGCTGCTTTAATGTCTTTTGTGCAATCCTGAACAAATGTCATTAGATTAGAAACTATTTTCGCTCAGGACAAACTACTATCGCTGAGACCTCCTCCTGAGCAATTTTTGATGAAGGGGCACAAAAAAAAAACCACTGTGCGGCGCTAAATTCTGACGTTCGCCTGGCCACGCCAGAATGTGAGGCTATCTGAGCATATGAATAGCTATAGTGGGGATTAGAGTTGCTGCAGTGAAAATTCTAATATTGTTTGTGTGTATCAATACTTACCCTAGAAATTGTTTCATAGATGTAGCTCCAGCTTTCAATGTAGACACTAAGCTCATGGTATAAATTTCAGAAGTACGAAAAAGAAACGACAAGGCCGTTTATTCTCTGTGGTAATATCGGGTGTTGTTGTCAGTGTATGCATAGCACCATGTTTGTTAAGCAAACTATCACGAAGACTAAATCAATGTTTCCTATATATTTTCACGCGGCTCTGACGGCCACATGGGAAGCAGACAAGAAGGGGGCGTGTCCTCAGAGAGAAATCTCTGTTGAGCCAACTTGTGCCCCCAATATAATCGAACAGCACAGTGGCTGTGAAGATCATAATGACGATCCTTCTCAGCCGTTCTTAATTTAACGAGAGCAGCGAACATTCAAGATAAGGAGGCTTGAAAACTGACAGCAATCTGGGATATTGTAGAGAAGGCTACGTGGTACTGTGATAGTTCAGGTAGGCATCTCGTGTAGTCCACAGTGAAGCTGTCACTCAGCCTATCTTGCACTACTCTATCAGCCATCCAAAATGGCGTAGATGGTATGGTGCCACTCCGCTGGAGAGATCGGTCTACTTGAATCACGAATTATGCATGCAAGCTGTCAATGTTTATTATTCTAAGAAATAAAGTTGTGAGACTGCATGAGACGGCTAGTCCTCTTAATTTAAACCTAATGCTTGAAGAAGTCAGTAAAATTCAAAACGTAATGATCGAAACACTTGAAAAACATAGCCCAACTTAAATAGAAAGTATAAGAAAAAAAGGTCATCACGCAATTCGCACGCTCTTTGCATGGATCTCTTGCAAGTGCAGCAAGATTTCAGCGCGGAATAATCGAAAATATATACTTTAAAATTCAATAATGTTAAACTCTGCGTTGCGCAACACTTCTTTTGTAAATCTAGTGAGACTCTGAGCATAAATGCTGGTAACCTCGAAAATCAGCAAAAACAATCACCGGGCAGTAAATTCGACACAGGCTTTCGGGCGAGAGCCTACGACATTTAACGAGCGCAATTCTTAGCACTGGGCATTAGCTTTCTCCTCCCGAGTCAATTAGGTTCCCTTGGGCCTGTTGAGGGTGCTTCTGCCACACATTTAAACTTATTGGAGATGAGCCTCCACTTTACGACTTAGGAGGCAGATGGCGAGGTGCACGGAGGAAGGATAACGAGAGAATAAATTACTTGGAACGGGTGAGTTCAACTGAGGCGAAAGTAAAGCCTAGCAAAAGAGAGGGAATAGAAAAGCAAAGTGGCCTGGAATGGAATGGCGCAACTGAGCTTGGGGAGGGTAGGAATGCCTAGAACCGCGCGATAGGAGGGAAAAGAAAAGGAAATGCCCTCGAAAAGTGTTTCGCGACTGTAAACGCAGGCTCGCTCACTTCCCCTAATGCGACGAGAGGAGCCACATGTTTCGAAAGCAAGAGAGCTAATTTATTAGAGAAAGCATGCGTAAAAGGGGAGCATCTACTAAGTACTCTAAATGTCGCGCTCTCGGCCCTTTTACTATATGTACAGCTCGCTTCGGATTGCGACACGCCTAGGCGGCGTTCGCTGGGCTAATATCTGGAATGTGAAAACGCTGGTTTTGTGCTGTGTTGTTTAACGCGATTTGTTGGTGATTATTTCAGGCCTAACCTAAACGGATTAAAGTCCTCTCGAGTGGTTTATTTTCGCAGTAGAACTGCAATCGATACATTACCGTAAACAGCCCAAAGAAGTTCTCTATACTTAACCGCCATGTTTGTTGCAGCGACAGTGACCGTACTCTCAGGAAATGTCTGTTGACCCGTTTTAGATGCAACGAAATATGATCAACATCATCGTCATCGTCATCAACCTTACTACGTCCACTGCAGGGCAAAGGCTACTCCTATTCTTATTCTTCTGGTTATTTCTATCTCACGATATGGATCAGCGGTCCATACCTGCCCCAAGCAGACGTATTCCCTTACCACTTCCACCACCTCGCTGCCAATTGTGAACTGCTGTTCTCTTGCGAGACTGGCGAACATTTTTTGTTGTTTTTTTGCATGTTAATTTTAAGACCTACTGTTCTGCTCAGCCTGTTTAACTCACTGATCTTGACTTGCAGTACATCTGCTGAGTGACTCAGCAAAGCCATATCATCAGCGAATCGCAGATTTTTTAGGCATTCTCCATTAACTGTTATCCCCAACTCTTCCCTGTTCAGGCCACATAATAGCTCCTGTAAACAGGCAGTGAATAGCATCGGTAGATCGTGCCTCCCTGCCTGACGCCCTTCCTTATTGGAATTTTATTGCTGACTTTATGGAGGAATGCAGTCACCTTCAAATCTCGCTAGATTAGACATTGCTCTCGAGTGAAGAAACGGCCGAGACTTGTGCTGCATTTTGCTCGCCCGGGATATAAAGCGATATTTGTAGCACCCGTTTAAAAACATAATATGGTTCACTCGTCAATGCGTACGTATATTCGCAGTTTCTCATATCACAGAACCGAGGCGTCTACGTGCCGGTAAAAATATACTGCCGTCAACATACACGACTAGAAGAAATCCAATGAATGAGTACACTGCTTGAGATTGCCAGCACGTGGTGGCCAATTGGAGCGGCCGTACCTGACAGACGATTACTATAATATGGATCGCAGAACAGCTAGCTATTAAATTCCCAATAAAATATTATGCGATGTCTATGCACGTTAAACAACTCCAGGCGGTCCAGATGATCTGGAGACGTCCACTGCCGTGTCCGTCATTGCCTCAGTCGCTTTGAAGCGTTAAAACCCAGAAAAACAGGCCAAATTATTGAAGATTTATACCTTCTTGACGATTTAGTGCCACAACCTACGGCGCAAGGAATCCTCCTCGGAACAAAATCGGTCGTAAAGCATGGCGTCCGTTTCAGTGGAAAACTGTTGCGCTTCGGAAACGCAGCAAACATTGAAGCCACGACATTGAAAAGTGGAAATTAATAGGCGACATGTCCGCGGCAAACAGCAATCAGATCAGGCAATGCTGAACGAAAAGTTTGGCGAGTTGGTTATTGCCCATATTGCTGCTTTTTAGAAGAGTGCTTAGCCGGGCTGGTTGGTGCATATTGATAGAAATCGATTGAACAGCGCCAGCAGACAGGACGGAAGAGAAGAACTATAAACAAGCGCTAGCGTATTCGTCCTGTTTGTCAGCGCTGTTCAGTCGCTTTTATCGATACTGCTTTTAATAACATATCACCAAAAAAATCTTTAATTTTGTTTTAATTTGGTTTCTTTAAAGAAAAAAATATGCGACATAGTAAGGACACAGCAAACCGCACGAAACTTTGCTCTTTTAATCTCTTATTGTACTCAACTACATTTTTAATGCATCCTTCGTTTTTTTTTACGATTGAATTTAGGTGAATGCAGTTCGTACTGGATAGCCTCGTGCATTCTATACGTACGACAAGCAGTACTACAAAGTAGTTTTTATAGGGCGCTAACGCTTCGCACACCAGCCACACATTGTTCGTGGCTTAAAAAAAAAATTACGCGGTTAAATCTCAAGAAAGAAGCGCCCCCTGCAGCAGTCGTCACCTTATCTTGAAATATTGCTCAAGTGTAGTGAGTCATCGTCCCCAGCCGTTTGTTTTTGTTTTGTTCTTTTTCATCTTCAATGCCATTAAAATATTTTTTTCCACGTGGAGGTGGATGACATTGTAATGTATCTCGTTCATCGTTATTTGTTTTTCTTGGATCTTTTCTATTTGGCATTCACATCACCGCACCGAACGAATATCCACCAGAGAACACAAAACGCTATGGGTTGGCAGCATCAATATTTCCGAGATAAAGCAGGCTCAGTACGTCTGCGATAAATATGGAAGGGTTAGTGAGTCTAAAATATCTTTTACTTGTATGACGTCTTATTCTGTCTTTTGGTGTCGGCCTGTTCACAACACACGGCAGGCTCCATGAAGCTTAATCTTTCTCCTCTTATGTTCCAGGCAGACTGATAGGACCTTTCCTTGAATAGCGATGATTGTAGGGCTTCTCTGTATGATAAGCGCAACGCAAAATATTCTTCTTTATTTCCCGCTTTTGTTTGAAACGTTGAGGCACATATGTTGTCTGCACCACCTAATGTTGAACTAAGGAATACAGGACTTGTTACGGTAAGCTTTTTTTTTGTTCTTTCCTCTAAAGAGATTTCTCTTATTCCGCGTTGCAGGTATTTTCTCTCTCTCTCTCTCTCTCTCTCTCTCTAACTCTATCCACTTTCGACTATCTTCTTTCAAGCGCAGTGCCATTAGGATATTGTCTGACGGAAGCACTGGTGCTTCCTGATGCAGCCTGATGCTGCTTACGGTTTTTGCTTATTGTGTTATAATGTCCGAGATTGTGGTGTGACTATGTGGCGATGCAACCCAAGTGATGTGTTACCTTAGTGCTTTGAATTACGTTATGACGCGCCTTAAGGTGACATTGAGAGCTCATTCGTCGTGTTGCACCTATAGTCGGAAACAACCTAATACTCCTGTCATACGGACATTTCGAGGGCCCTTGAACCGATAGTCGATCGACTCAAAGGCGATCGATCGCTGCTACACGGGCAGTTTCAATGGCGATCGAGTCAATAGCCTATCGAGTAAACGGAGCGGCTCGGAATTCCATCGAGATTACGAGGACCTTCGAGTGCTGCCCGAGGTTGTTAGCGTTACTTCGAGCGGCGCCAAGCGCAATTTCGTACACGACACATTCACGATACAACCGCATGAACAAACATTACTCTCCTGGACTTTAATGCAAGCAGTCTGTACAATAATTTTAAAATTGTATCAGACTGGTTTTAAGCGCATCAAGCGCATTAATTTCGTGTTGCGGTCTTTGCGTTGCTTGCGTACTTTGCGTTGACAACATGGCGGTGCCCTGCTCGCCCGCTTCACAGCGATAACGGCTTCGTCGCTAATCTCTCAAAGCAATATCGTGTTCCAAGCTGTTGTATCCGCCTTCGATTTTCCCATTCTTACCCTGGCATAAAGTTTCAAGAGACAAATGGTTTTTCTTTTTCAGCTATCAAGGCGGTTTCCCAGGTCTTAAGCCTGGCGAAGCAGCGCTCCGACGCCGTTGGGCTGGCCTGGTTTTGGCTCGTCTTGTATTAAAGTGGCTAAAGCAGTGTCTGCATCTGTCCGTCGCGTACGTGACATTAAAAGGATTTTAAACGACATGTGCGTATGGGTGTATTTAAGCATTTAGTATACATTTATCCAATATTTTTGTTATTTTTGCAAAGTATAAAGTAGCGATTGTGGCGCCACACAAGCTTGGTGTAAGACACGAGAACCATTTCAATGGCCATTGAGATTTGCCGTGTAGCACCAACACAACTCCTTTGAGTTCAATGGCGATTGAGAATTTTGAAGGCACTGGACTCGATGGCCATTGAAACTGGCCGTGTGACAGGGGTATAAGTGTGCGGTGAAGCTCCGCCCACATTCCGGACCGGCGCAAAGAATTCCTCCACGACAAAAAAGTAGTCCGTAGTTAAAATTTTTTTGTCACCTAAACAAGAAGCTAATCACGAGAACAAGTTTATAAGGTTTAGAATTTTTACATCCGCCTTTTTTAATAATGTCAAGCATTAAAAATCTGATTTCGTTGAGGGATACAAATTTTTCCGTTCACGAAGATTTCTCAAGTATCGTCAGGAACAGAAGGCAAAACCTTTGGAAGAGTGCTGCAGATAACCGAAAGAACGGACAAAAAGTGGCTTTAATTTTTGACAAGCTGAAAATAGACGGTGTCATGTATGCTTGGAATGACGTTACAAGCGAACGTTATCAGGTTCATCAGCCGCTATCAAATGCTTCCACGTCTGCCCGAGAGAGTGCTTCTACGCCTACCCGGGGGAGTGCTTCTCCATCTGTTCAAGACTGACAGACAAGCGGAAATGAATTTCATATACTAAACATAAATGCACGCAGTCTTGTTAATAAGGTAGAGGAGCTGGAGCCCGTTTTATTAGAACACCAACCTGATGTCGCAGTTGTCACGGAAACTTGGCTTCACCCTGATATTTTGGATACGGAGATATGCCCCCCTGGGTATGGCGTTATCAGATTTGACCGCAGCAGCCGAGGGGGAGGCGTAGCTATTTTCATTGACAATACGATACAGCACACGGTTATTTCAGGCCCTCATAACATCGAATCCGCCTTTTGCCGAGTCTATCGCGGAACACATGAAATTTTAATTGGCGCTGTGTATCGTCCTCCGGGCGCAACTTCAGACGTCATTGATGCATTGAACGACTTTCTACAGCATTTGCGAATTCAAAACAAAAACGCGATAATCGCGGGGGATTTTAACGTTGCGGATGTGAAATGGGATGAAATGATGCCGGGGCAACGTGAACGAGAGGCAGCGTTCGGTCTTCTAGATTTGTGCTTTTCTCATGGGCTTCAGCAGGTAGTACGAGAGTACACAAGAGTACAGGGTAACAGCAAATCAGTTTTAGACCTTCTTTTTCTAACTCAAGGTCTTTTGTCACAGCCGGTGGAGGTAGAAGTGTTGCCTGGTCTTTCCGATCATTGTTTAGTTAGTATGAAATTCGCCTTTGCCTCTTTTCGAAAGAAAACGATTGAAGTGTCATCTTACAGAGATTTTAACAGGGCAGACGACACCGCCGTACTTGACGAGCTGAGATTACTGCTTTGGCCCGTTTGAAGAACTAAGCTGTAACGAATCAGTGACTGTTAATGAACTATGGTTAGAATTCAGATCTTTAGTTCATAGGTGCATAACTCGTTATGTGCCACTGGTCACAAAAAAGAAACGTGCGTGCAGTCCGTGGATAACAAGGAACATTATTCAACTAAAAAGAAAAATCGGCAGGCGTAGGAAAAAGTACCGACGCACACTCGATCCGGCTGCGTTGAGTGACATGCTAGCTCTAAGTAGTAATATGAGGTCACACATAAAGGAATCTAAATTTAAGTTTTATAACGTTACATTGAAAAAATTTCTACGAGAATCACCTCAAAAGTTTTGGAGACACTTGGCAGTACCAAAGAAAAAAGCCGCGGAGATAAGCTCAGAGAGCGGACATATAAGTGAAAAGACTGAAATGTGCGATCTTTTCAATAGATACTTCGCCAGTGTTTTCAGTGAAGACGATAACAAGCCAGCGGATACTAGGTTCGCTGCTGAAACACGCGCAATTGACGACATAAGCTTATCGATAGAAGGCGTACTGAATTCATTGTTGAGCCCAAAAACATCAAAATCAATGGGCCCTGATGATATTCTTAATCTGTTTTTGAAGCGATACGCAAAATGGTCAGCTAGATACCTCGTACTAGTGTTTAGGAAGTCACTATCAACAAGCACAGTTCCCGATGATTGGAAAAGTAGCAAAATAGTTCCTATTCTCAAGACTGGAGATTCAAAAACGGTCAGTAATTATCGTCCCATCGCACTAACGTCAACCTGTTGTAAGTTTCTATAGCACATTGTCTCAAAGCACATTCGACAATACTTAACAGATATTGAATTCTTGAACAGGTGTCAGCATGGTTTTCGACAGGGCATGTCAACGGTTACACAATGAATAGAAACTTTGCATGATTTTAGCGAAATCATTGACCAGAAAGGGCAAATTGACATAATATTCCTAGACTTTAGGAAAGCCTTCGATCAGGTAAATCATAGAAAACTTTTAAGCAAATTTCAATCAGTACTCAAAAACTCACATATAGTTCGTTGGCTGGAAAGTTTTCTTGTGGGCCGCAGGCAATTTGTAAGTATTGACGGGAGCGCATCCCAAGTGTGTGACGTGACATCGGGAGTGCCACAGGGCTCGGCACTCGGACCGTTATTGTTTCTTGTTTACATAAACGACCTCATTGAAGATTCAGAAATCAAGGCCAGATTATTTGCAGACGATTGCGTTATTTATACTAATTTTAATTCATTTGAAGATCAAGTTAAGCCTTATGGTTACCTGCTCAACATTAGCGAATGGTGTAGAAAGTGGCAAATATCTTTAAACCCCAGTAAAACAGTATGTATGACAATCACACACAAACAACAGCCACTCGAATTTGACTACTCATTACAAGAAAACAAACTTAATCGAGTAACAGAATATACATACCTGGGAGTGACAATTACTTCAGACCTGCGTTGGAACACTCACGTACATAACATTGTTGCTAAAGCAAATAAAAGATTAGGATTCATTAGGCGGTCACTTAAGCATGCTACACAGGATACTAAACTTACGGCTTATAAGATGCTCGTACGCCCGATAATGGAATATGCGTGTGAGGTGTGGGATCCCTGCACTGAAACACTTGCAGCTGAACTGGAGCGAGTGCAGCGACGTGCAATTCGCTTTATCTATTCTCGCTTCCGAAGACAAGATCAGGTAACCCCACTTTACACTTTAGCGAACTTACGCCCTCTTCAATGTCGCCGGAAACAAAAAAGACTCATTCTTTTCTATAAGATTATGAACAACATGGTACATATCGATAAGCAGCAATACATAAGCGAAACTACTTCACGTATCACTCGGGGTAAACATTGTAGACACGTAAAAGAACAAAAGTTTTCTAAGCACTGCTACAAGCATTCCTTCTTCCTGTCCACAGCGAGAGAATGGAACAGACTGCCAGAGAACGTGGTGCTCGCATCGGGTGTGGATGTGTTCTCTGCCGGAGTTCGTGATAGTTGGCATAGTGCCTGATATAATGCGCCTTGCATTTGTGTTGGTCATGGTGTTTTCACATTTTTTTCTGTTTCGTTGCAGCAATATTTTTGCGCATTTTTACTTGTTGCTTAGAGGTCAGTTCCATTTTTTGATATGTTAAAACTTGGCACCGACTGGATGGTGCTAGTGTTTTGTTTGTCGTGTTCCGCCTTTGTAATCTGTACCCTGTATCGCTCCTATCTTAGTCCTGACCGGACTGATAGTATCTATAATAAATAAATAAATAAATAAATAAATAAATAAATAAATAAATAAATAAATAAATAAATAAATAAATAAATAAATAAATAAATAAATAAATAAACTTTTCTGACTGGGTTGCCCCGTATTATGAGATGCCGAGCGTTGGCGCAGTCAGCCGTTGGATACTAGCGTTCATATTGTGCTCTTTGCGCATTGCGTTTGCAGTTATCGTGCCCACAATTGTTCACAAGACACCAGCAATAAGGTTTCACTGACTGCCAGGAGCACTGTACGTAGAATACACCGTCTCCGACTGACTGCTTGAGCAGCGTGTTCTTCAATATGTCCTTTTACCTATATCCACCGCAAAGGTTTGCTTCACACAGCGTACGAACCACAAAGATAGTGCCCAAAATTTATTTCAACGCCACCTTTCCAGAGCAAGCTCATGCAGCCTGAACCGAACTCCCATACCGCCGATCTACAATAGACTCTCGTTAAGCCACAGCCTTTGTTGCAATGAAGCAAGATAGTGGCGCCGTCATCTTATCGTTTCCTTTTCTCTGCCCGGTGCCTGAATCCAAATTGCATGCTCCACCTCCGGCAACAGGAACGTAGCATCTGCTAGCAGAGACCTCTGGGTAGAACACTCCAGCTGTTTCACCCATTTAAATGAAACCTTTGGACTGTTTTGCTCACTCTAATTAGCACGCATCGTATCACCTCTGCTTTCATCAAGCGACCCCTGATATTACGTCCCTCGTGATATTACGTCCCTCTAAGAGCAATATGCTAATTTCCTTCTTTCTCCTTCATGACCCTTTCTTTTCACTGTTAGCGATAAGCGCTCATTCTAGCTAGACAGCTTAGCTGTTTATAAATTGCCGCCAGATGTTGCTTGCACACTATAAGCGGGGATCGGAACCAGGAATGCAGTAAGCAATGCTTGTGCCCTGATGCCTCTGGCCGTAAGAAAACCTTCTGTGTCTTCGGCGCTCTCGTCGTCTTCGTGGAATACTGCCTAGGTAATCTCGGCGCAGTTCGCTGCGGCGATCACCAAGACGTTTGTTGCATCACGACCCTTCTTGCGAGCGACCAAGATGTGCTTGCTTCAGCACTGTCCTTCGAAAACGGAGCTCCGAGTTTACGGACTGCAAGCTATGTCAGCATTGTCCATCATTGCAAGGCGACCTGCAATGACCGCTGCTAACCCTGCAATCTGTGTTTCTCGAGTTTTTCCGTTCATTATTAACATTAACAGGCGGTGCCAACAGGCTTATATTGGCACAGGCCATCAACACTTAGCACCGCTTGTTTAAGAGATAACTTGTTAATCATTCACCATCCAAAAGCGTTCTCTTTATTTAAGAGCGCCACTTGAGAATTGATCGATTTTGGAATATGTTGCCCAATTGCAGAAATTGCCTCACAATGAATGCATCAATGAAACTTTTTAGGTCCGGTTTTCATTCATTCTGTTTCTTATACATATAGGCTTGTGGATGACTGCTGCATGGGTGATTAAATATTTTCTTTTTAGTCGAAATTAGAAAACTTCATGGCGACCACTTTTATTTTATTTTGTTCAATGTGATGCGTGTTTATGGTATTAAACAATTCCTATTTCCAAAAAAGAGAGTAGTGCTGTATTTCTTTTTTATTCCTCTGCAGGTTGAAGCTAGGTTTGCAGTTGCGTAGCTATATAATTTTGATGTGACACATGTTTGTTGAAACCTTTTGTCGTTGCAGGATTTTGTTTTTTGGATAGTTTTCATTGCCCGTTGAGAGCTCAGAGAAACGACCGTGACGGCGTCTGGGTACTCGTCATTTTTAGCGAGTTATTTGAATGTGTCACCAAAATAAATGCAATATTCAATAAGAATCGGGTGGTACAACCAAAAAAAAGATGGCTGAGGTTGCAGGGATCGCAAGCTTAGAGAGTTAAAAGCTGCTTCGGATCTTTGGGCGGTTCTTCAAAAGACTCTGCTGTTATGGTCATGAACAACAAAGTCCAAATAAATTGCATAACTCCAGCCTCTAACGCTGTACCAGACAAAATAAATGTGCACATTAAGCTATCCCCTCAACCCTTCATTACCAAGTAGATTTTCGGTTGCCTAGGCCGCACTGGATCCCGACGTAGTTTGCTAGTAGCTGAAAGGAATAAAAATTATCGTTGCTGACGTAATATTGCAACACGACCAGAGTCTGCTTCATTTCAACGCTTACTTCTTGGCCATCTCATTGTACGTCTGACGCACATGTTGCCGTTATCATTCTGCAGGCGGCCGACTCGCTGATGGTATGACAGATGAGCGCAAAAGTACGCAAATGAATATCGGCAAAGTCATTAGGCAGAGCAACGTGTGGCCTGCCTTTGTCTAGTTTTGCAAATAGCGACAGCCGCCTGCCGTTTGCTGCAGATGGCTCGCCTTGCTTCAAGCGCGTTATGGCATGAATTAAGGGTTGACGTCAAACGCAACGCAACCACAGGCATTACTTTCCCGGAGTAATTTGAGAGCATATCCACAGAATTCGTCACTCGATGGCAGCAAGTGTTTTTGTTACGAGAATATCTTTAATGACCCTCCGGTTTTATACAGCAGAGAAGAGAATAGAAAGAGTTGCCCGTTATGACAAACATGACAAACGCGAACATTCACCAAAACCATGGAGCATAGGGGATGTCTTTGTTTTATTTTTGTAATTTTAATCATTGGGAGATTTATAAAAACAGAAGAATAAACAACCACATGCCGCAGGTTTTATGTCTGTCGGCGATAATGGCATTCTTTCTACATTAGTGGCAACTCGCTTTCTATCCCCTCTGTGCTAACGAGCCCACCGCAAAGTATGTTAAAAGAACCACTGTAGTAATCGATACGCTAAAGCAATTGCTGGCGCTTCCTTTACCAAAATCGATCAAAGTATTGAGTTCAATCGCTTTTTTTTACAACCTTTTCACATAAAGACTTTTTCGAATCTTCTGCATATGTTAGGCAGATATTGTGGTTTTCCCAGGACCTTATTTTAGCTTCCTTATTACCAAGTCACAGCAACTGCCATCGCATAGCGCACGACCCTATAAAGTTCATCATCATCAAAAGCCTGACAACGCCCACTGCTGGGCAGAGGCCTTTCCCATGTCTCTCCAATTAACCCTGTCCTCCTAGCAAGTTCACGAACCAAAATTTTCCTTCCCAGCTTAGCTAATTATTTCTTTACCATTCCATTTGTCACAGCGCTCTGTTGTGAACGGTGCAAATTTTCTGTCATGTGGCTCCAATAGGGTCATAATGGGCACTGCGGAAGCTTCTTTGGGCCGGTATAAAAAGATGATTTGACTTAAGTTTTTGTTGAAGTTTTTCTAACTTTTACACCAGACTCCCTTTGTTGTTATTTGTGGCGCGTCCTAACCGCTTGGCGCCTGGTGCGCAGCGACTCAACAATGCAACAACAGTGTCATCTTCATGTACAGTCATGGACAAAAGTTTTCGGGATGCGGATTCACAGAAAAAAAATTACGATGCGGTTAGGCACAACAGGTCAATGAAAAGCAGAGAAGCGTAAGGAGGCATGCATGTTCCATCTGGTAGAAGAATACCTTCTGAATGGCCAGCGAGGCAACACAGAATTTTTTTTCCGAGAATTTGCATCCCGCAAACTTCTGCCCACGACTGTACGCGATATCTGATAATGGTGCCGTTGCAAAGTAGTGAGAAAAAACTATTAGCAGGCAAATTCAGTTCCAATTGGTTGAAAGTTTCTTCAGTACATAACATACCGAAACGCTGTTGAAACAATACGTATTACGCTAGGATGCCGAAATGTGAAAACCACTAGGCGTCCTCCAAACAATAAACACATTACAAAGGGATACAAAGGCAAATAAGAGCCATAACATTAATACAATAAAAAAAAAACATTTAAATGACCAATTTTAAAGAAATATGCAAATTCTGGGAAGAAGAAGTGACTTTGTTCATTACGCATATGGCGATTTCGTTACGAGATGATTTTGATTGCGAGTGTGAAGTGAATATAAAAGACATGATAAAGTAATTTCAAAAGAAGAACTGAGGCCATGCAATTCAGAGTAGATGTTGTTGCTGGAGTCGATGACAGCGGGTGCAGACAAATTATATAAAACAAGGATTCCATCGTATATTAGAGACACTGGTCACCATTTCCTTGTAGTGTCCTTTTTTAAGCGCTGTGGACAATGTTTTTTCTATAGCTAGCAATTTACTAAGTACGTATTTAACAACTTCTGCTAGAAGTGACTTGGAGGAATTGTGACGAGTATTATAATAGTTCTTCCACCGAAAAAATAATGTCTTGCTGTGCAAAGTCAAGCAGCATGAAAAATGGCAATTTGATTACTTAATATGGGTTCAAGGAAGGAGAAAAGTATTGCTGGCTCTAAATTTTTATTTTAATGACAAGAAGGGACACATGGGCCAAAATGGATGGAGTAGAGGAGGGATTAGGAATAACTAAGACCACCTGCATTTTGACGTGCGCAGATGTCTTTGAGCCTATGGGCGCCTTTTGCATTTTACCTCCATAAGTAACGGTCAGCCGTGGCAGTTATCAAGCTACTGACTATGAGGTAAGCAGCCAGAGCCAAAGCGAGCGACCCGCTGTGGCTGCTAATCACAAAAATAAATTTTGACGGAAGCCATTTTTCCGCTGTTGTGGAGAATGTGCATGCATACGAGAATACGAGCCATTAAGTGAGCTAGTTTAAGACTGCGCTGAAAGGGAAAAGCTGCACAAACTTTATAGATAAAGAAAGCGCTGTGTTGCGTCCTTTCTTCAGTTATTTGACAGTGTGCCGTGGCGCTGCTCTAATGTAGTTTATGATATGACAGCGTTTACACGCATTACATCGCGCCGCACCGCTGTCGGAGCTGAACTTAAGCTTCGCTATTGCCGACGCCTTTATCAAGCCATGTAGTTATTGTATTGTTATTGTTGTTATTACAGGCGCCTCTTTGATGGAGTGTGTATTTTCTTCTACAACTAGCTGTGGAAAATTTACCACTCGACTTTCTGGCTAGCTGTGCAGAACTTTTCCCTTTGAAGTTATGTTATCATGTTCTTTACACTCATTTCACACTCGTAATTTCTAGTATCTCAAGACGAAATCGCCCTATGCGTAAAGAAGAAATTATCTTCTTCTTCCCAGAATTTGGCTAATTCTTTGATATTGCTAGAGTAAACGTTTAATCACTGTTTCAATGTTTTGAATCCTTGTTGCGTTTTTATGACCTTGTAATGTGTTCATTGTCAGGGGGCGGCCTCTTGGTTTTTACTTTTCGGCAACGTAGTGCAATGGGTTTTGGTTAACCAGCCTTTTTGTATGTTATGTGATGAATAACCATGAAAGAAATACGAACTGAATTTTTTTGCTAACATTTTTTTTTCACACTAGTTTGCAAGGCCACCATTCTCAAATATCGCGTACATTAAGATGACACCGCTGTTGCATTGTTGAGTCTCCACGCACCAGGCGTCACGCGGTCAAGACTCGTTAGAAATTATTTCTCAAGACATTCAGACATACTCATGCGTATGATCTCGTCAATGCGCAGAGAACAGAATTTGGCGAAGAAAACGCTCAAAAAAAAGATAATGAATTAAAACAGCTCTAAATATCAGTTGAAGCGGTTTCTTTAACTAGTTCTTAAACGAACCGATGATTTAAATGAGGACGCAGATGAGCCGACGTTGTGGTGGAATGCCCAAGCATGAGGCTGACACAATGTCCTCTTGGGATCAGTGAAGCCCTATTGAAACGTTCCATATCAGCCGCTCGTATAGAATTATGGAAATATGGAGTGCTTAAGTTATGAAAAAATGTATGGAAATCCAATATGCTGTCTGTTCGGAGTTCATAAACATTGCACATAATTTTTCTACGATTAGTACACAATATATATGATGTCATATGGAGTCTGCATATTTCCATACGCGTTTCCATGCTGTCCATACTGGTTTCATAGGGCTCCATACTGGCTCCATAAAATTTCTTGTGGGAACGTATGGAATTATGAAACTTGTGATATGAAAACTTTCAGGAGGCTAAGCATTTCCTAATGTAATAAACTGAATTCAGTAGTGAGGTCTCACGCTTGTCCCTTACAAAAATAGGAGGTGCTTGTTCTTCAATCGCTTTTTTTTAAAGCGCTTTTGAGCTATTCGCCTTACAGTTTGTACTAATTGGGTAGAAAAAAACATCTATATGTCGAAAATGCTTCGCTGGATATCAGGCAAGTCGTTGCTTTCCTGGGCCATTAATGCGATGGCTATAGTTGCTTTTTCTCAAAGTCTGAGCCACCCTCGTCTGCGTTAAGGAGTGCTTTATCGGAATTCGAAAAACTTCGGGCGGCGGCTAATAATTTTCTCTCATTAATTAGCTTAGGCTTTTTGATCATCTTAAGAGCAAAGCTTATTGTTATATTTAACAAGCTCGGACTGCTCCAAAATCCGCTCCAGGCATGTCATTCGGTTCCCTGCTACGACAGTAAGGACGAATCGATTCGGTGTGCGTATTGCTGGAGAAAGGAAAGCAGTGCTCAGAAACACGCCAGTAAAAAGGCTAAAATGAACTTGTAGATTAAACTTCACATTGGTTCAACCCCAGCAGTTGCTAACGAGAATCTGCTGCCAGCTCATTAATGAGGTCTTAGCTGGAAAAGTGCGGGTTCATGCCGAAGACAGTTCCAAGCAAAAAAGTGGATAAGCATTGCTCTCACGGTCAGTGTCATGCCACTCCTGATTTCGCAATAACCGGTGGCTCACAACCTCCCTTAAGTTTCAACATCTTCTGAAAAACCAAAATGCAGGAAGGAATTGGACAGAAACCCTTTCGGCATAGTAAGGCACTCTTCTGAGTTTAAGCGAATTTAAGCGAAGAGGTTTCAAAAGAAACCAGCCAGTTCGCCGTTAGCCCTAATCTTTTTACGGGCAGTACACTTGTATATGTGCTTGCGCAAGGTATCAGGCGCGTATAGCACACAATTCGGTAAGAAAAATAGAGCACCATGAGATCAGTGCTGACGCGCAGGATAAAACATTTGTTGCGAGGAACTGGCATAGAAGACCATGTCATGCAACGTACTTATGAGGCCGACATCACAAGCAAGCAGATAGAACTGAGTGAGGCTCCTGCCTCGCAGGACGCGCAGAATGGCTCTACAGTGACAATGCTGCCGTCCATGACAGTTCGAGTGGAGCATCCAGGTCGGTCACTTCAGTGGAGAAAACGTCACGTGGGGAAGCGAGGTTGAAAGAAATCATAGAGGGTTATCGTAACAATTCTCTGCACTCTCAGCGGAAGCAAAGCTTTTTCCTGCCGCAAAAAGTTCCATCGGCAGAGTTTATGCCGGAGTCATAGAAATTTGGGCACTTCGGTGCAGTGCGACAAGTGAGCACAATATAGCGCAAGGAGATGAAGAAAGGAAAGGCAGAAACGAAGCGCTAGTCAGCGTCAGCGTGTTTACTGGCCATAGGAAGCTTTCACGTATATATTATGTACAAAGTCAACCGGATGAACAAGAAGCATATAAAACACGCGAAAACAAGCGCAGTCGCGAAAACAATGCACCACGTGAATAAAAATGCCAGCTCTTACGAACGGAGTGCAATCGACTGCACGCTGTTGGAATCCTCGCTCCTGTATTTATTCATGGGCGCTTTGACAACATCCCGCTACCTCCTGATGCTTGAGCATTTCACATAACTCTAACAGTGGAACTGAACTGCCAGTCTTGGCCACCATTGCAAAAAAAGAGATTATCGTGACTGTTCTTTTCTTTCAGGATGTCGGCCAAGCACTTACTCTTGATTGCACTAATGACATTGCGCTGATTGAGCGCTGACGGTGGTTAATATACACGTTTTAGGGCTAACTGTCCCGCTTTAAAGTTTCGTATGGTAAACATGTGTTTAAATAACTAAGGCACCATCTGCTGTTACTGTTAGCGGACAACTAAGAGGGCAACTAAGGAGAGTTTGGTCATAAAGGCCCTCCGCAACGTTGTAGTTAGAGTCGGGACATGGTAAGGCAGCGTGTGGTGCCGCCATGACAGAGGCTTTATAACACTACTCTCGCAGTTGCGTAAAGGGAGTTCTGGGAAGCTGTTTTGCTATAAATGTAAACTTGCGTTGTAAGAGTTTGGTGTATTAGCGTATTCGACACAGCAGGCATTGGCATCGTAAGGCATGTACTCCGGCAAAATATGTGTTCTGCGGCCTTTTTCAAACACTGGATCTCGTCAGATGTTTCTAGTGGTTCTTTTGGTGCTGAATAGTGACATGCTGTTAGCATTGATTCTTGCACAGAGAGCTCGTACACCCAAATTCGTTCACAAATCTCTGAGGCGAACCGTAGCGCGCATAGAATGTGGTAATAATGACCATTTTTAAGTTGACTCCAGTCCAAACTCAGAATTCTGAGCACATACGCTGCGCCTCTACTAGGAAGATTGCTACTTTAGTTTAGTCGCGGCTTTCGCAGAGGAGCGTCCCTGATGAAAGGATACTACTTTTGATGACTCGAGCATGCAGCACATAAATTTAAAAAAAACACCTCCATTTTGCGCTGTGCACACGACCATAAAAAGAAACTCATGCCTTTTCCAAAGCTCACAAAATAAGCGTAAAGGAGGCCCTCTAGAACTGTGGAGCACTCGAAAATTGTGATGCCACTCGCGGAACATATATATACGACAGAAATTGTTGGATATATAAAAAGCCCATTTCTGGTGCTGCGAATATGGAGACAAGCAATGGAAAGACGGATAGGTGGATGGAGAGAGGCAGTGGAGGCAAAAACGAGGACACAGAAAGGATGAATGTAAGAGAAAAACAAATAAAGGAGAAAGGGAAGACAAGTAAGATAGACATAAAGAAAAAAACCAGCCAGCGAGCCATCCATTTTACCAACGAGCTATCCAGCCAACCCCTTAGCTAGTCATCCAGACAGCCAGACAGCCAGCCAGAGGGCAGGCAGGCATGGCCGTTCAAGGGAAATACAAAGCAAAAGATGAGAAAAAAAGAGCAGGGATAGCAAGGGAGGGTAGTACCAACTAAATGAACGCAGATCAAGACCGGGCAAATTGAAGCAAGAAAAGGCAACGCGCATAGAGGCAAGACCGCAGCTGGGCATGGTAACGCAAAACAAGGCATGGCAACCCAATGAAAAGGAGAGCAAAGAAAAACGAGGCAAGGCAAGGCGAGGCAATCCAAGGTTAGGCAAAGCAAGAGGAGGGAAGGAAAATTCAAAGCAAGCAAGACAACTCAACGCAAAACAAGTCGAGGCAAGGCAAGCGAAGGCCATGTGAATAAAAGAAATTTAACGCAATGCGTGGTATGAGCTCTAACATATTGTGATAAAAACTGACCACGGTGTTAGGACAAACTGTGCTTTGAGCGACGCAATTTTTTCTACCCTGGCGTGAACACTTTACTCAGTTATCGGTTTATAGCATGTTGAGGCAGAGTGCGAAACAGTGGTGTGCATGGCATTACGACCTTGTCCTTCATTGGTTGATATTTTAATAAAATGCGTTAGAACACTACGAATGATATGTAGCTTATAAAAGTGTGCTGTAGCTGTTCTCGAATGGTTTCTCTCACTCAAGTTTATTTGTTAACGGCAAAGAATGCTAAGAGAGGTGGAACTGATCTGAACAGCCTAAACAACGCACCCCTTGCAACGAACACGGTGCTTAGGAGTGAAGAAAACTTGTAAGGGCAGAATGAAGACATCTTCGCGCGAAAAATATCGACATCTGAAAAGCCCAATAGCCATATGTCGACCCGAACTGCTAGCATTTGTTCGCATGCAAATCACCCAGTAAAGATTTTTTTTCATAATCTTGTGGTAATGCTATACTATTATGTTCGTTTTTGTATTTGCTATACTTATTGTGTATTTTCCATTTTATGTAATAACTCCCCCGCCCCCCACATTTCGCAACACCATCCCTGATGATCTTTAGAGGTAATTTCAATAAATTACCAAATACCTAGAAGCCCTCATTTTACGAGGAGATGAAGTATCATTATTCGTTCTGAGTTATTTCTACAGCATCACATGAACAGAGGTCGTCAGGAATTCCTGTTGGAGGTCACCAGGGGGCGCAGAGTTAGAGGAACACTTTTAGAGAAAAAGAAAAAAAAACAGCAATGCGTTCACTTGCACCGCCACGCTGTAGTTCACCACAACAGGAATTCATTTTCTCGTGTCTTTATTCCTTTAATACTTATTTTTTTCAGGGGGTCGTGAACATTCGAGAAATAGTATGCTTGTTCACTGCGCCATTTGTACTGATAGTACGTTCGTCTCTGTATTCAATGTTTGCGTTTTTCGCTCATGCAAGGTTCCACGCTTTTCACGGATTTTACAGATTTCAAATTCGAAACTATATGATCTGTTCTCGTTTGCTAGTGCTGTCTACTTGTGCTATTTTTTTGCCGTTGTGAGCCTTGAGAATTTATATGTTCATATCAGTTCGATTTCTAGTTTCTTTCCCTACATTTTAGGGAAGTGACAGCACCTGACGTAATCGACGCTGATAGAATCCCTGCGTCACCTGTTTTTTCTTTTTCTGTGCCTTGTCCTCAAGCAGCTATTCTCATCTTCCATCATACGACACTGTCTCCCGTGGACACAAATGCAAAAAAAAAACGGTGGAATGCTTAGGGAGAACTGTCGGCATCTCAGAAGTCACAGAACAGCTGGGCTCTGCATGATTTCAAGGACGTTTGGAATGACTGGAATCGCTGCAAAGCACGCGTCCAATCACAGAACCGCACAGGGAGGTTCTTGTGTTGCGAAAGTATTTTTTTAGGGAGGTTTGTTTATTCGCAATTTTTTTGGGCGTTAAAAATGTTAGTGTCAAACGGAGTTCTTTCACACCAATCAAATATGTTTAATGAAGAGAGAGATGTTTAGTTCACTGCGTAAGTGGTACGTAGGCGCAGTCTCGTGTAAACGCTGTGAAGCACAAAAATGAGGAAACCAAAACCTAAACCAACGGTTCAATTGTCACAAAGTATAAATAACATAGAAAGAATCCAGCATTAAATTTATTGCGAAACGACAGAGCCCTTTAAACCTCACTTCTAAGCGTAAAAAAGACAAGAAAGATCTGCAAAGAGTGCAGTCTTGATCGCGGATACTGTATTGAAAGGCAAAAGCCCGGCCTATGAGCTAAAACAACAAAACACTTATCACTGAACAGGTCGTTCAGGGCCTGCGGAAGCTAAAAATAGATACTGGCGGATGGCGTGTTGCATTTTGGAGTGCACATTTACACCAAGGAATAAGCACATGACACCCAAGAAGTGGAGTTTTTCATTTATTCAGTATTATCTATTTCGCCCCGCGACTGGCACTTTTTTTCTTTGTATCTCAATTTAAGTTAACTGCGCGCTGGCGAGCGCCGTTCAGTATTATTCTCTGAAACTGTAAAATAAACAACAACAGAGAAGATGGCGTTTTCAAGTTGTCCAGAACGCCTGCTCTGAATTCTGCGCAATAGACGGTCAAAAGAAATGAAAAGTGCTTTAAAGACCACCGCGGGAAGGGTGCTGCACGGTGAGCGCCGCCAGATTGTTCCCCGTTGGTTTGGCGCAACCGTTGGCCGCCGAGCTGATGTTGGAAGGGCTCCTTCCGCAAAGCAGTTCCAGCTTTCCCAAGTTCATGCTTCCTCGGTGTGTTCTGGACGTTCTTTTCAAAGAACGTAAAGTTGATTCCTTTGCGTTTATAAGTTCACAAAATATCTCCCTGATGAGAAAGAAAGAAATAAGCTTTTACTGTTGAAACGATGTGCGTCAGTTCTGTTTGATATCTTTTTCTGTAAATTTGTGCGCAAAGTTGTGGTTTGGAAATCGGTACCCCTCGCGATAAGGGAGTCATTAAAGAGTCGCATAAAATTGGTTACTTTTATTTCATTAAATAGAAGATGTTTTCTTCAAGAGATAAAGAGTTGCGCAGTGGTATAACAAGGTGCGCGCGCTCTGTTGCTTTAATGACTTTCAAATCAACGTTGGTGTGCTGGCATTCCCTACCCGTGTGTCACAGCTCAGGGAATATAAAGTTCATGCAATAACGAAAGCGGTCTGCTTCATCCCAGAAAGAAAATAAAAGTAGAGGTCTGAAGGCAACCAATCCTAATATGGGCCTTCAGTTTATGGGAGGCCTGTACGGTCATGAATTTGGCGTTTTTTTATGTCGCTCAAAGACATTGAGGCCGACGGACATGCGAATTGGCATCGATATTAGAATCTGTCCTCTATGCTGTCATAAAATCGATATTGTCTCCCCTTCGTTTTATTTTAACTTGTCTTGAAATTTCATGAAGCTAGGTACTGCTATCCCTGATTATAATCCTTCGTTTCAATCCTTCAGCTCCCACTGAACTTCGGGCCGACACGACTGGTCATGTCATTGCAGCCATACTTACTTAGCAAATACGCGGCCAGTTCGCTGGATTGCTTACGCCAGCCGTCTGACGGCCGCGTCAGAGCGGAGCTATTTAATCACGGAGCGGCAATGCCTCACCCTCGTTTCGAAAATTGCCAAGTTCTGCTTTTACTTCATTGGGCTTCCATTCGCCGTTAAAGCGAAGCACGCCGTCTTGTGATGGCTCTCTTCATTAAACGACCCGACTAGCATGGTGCAGCGCTCAGCTGTTTGCATTCAAGGCTTTACATTTTCTGCCGTTCACGAGTACGGCCGCTTGAACGAAGACTCAGATTTCTTTTCTCGTTACTCTCTTGATTAGTCCTCCTTCAGCGAATGGGAGGTTGACGCGTGCAACATTTCTCGAGAGCAGCGCTTGGATTGATCGGTACGCTCAGTCGTCCACCGCATTACCACTAACTGCTCTGACGCTTACCTCGCATGGTACGTGCTCCACGAAAACATCCGATACCGGCGCAATATGCGGCATAATAGCTCCTAGCTCTTGCTAGTGTTCCTTCAATACCTGTGTCCAAGCGTACTAGAAAATCTTCATGGTGCTCCAGAAGTCGGTCATCCTGGCGTATCCCGCATGTGAGACAGCGTGCGCTGCGGCTTCTTTTCGCCAGGTATCTACCGTTCTGTCTGGCGCTATGTGGCCGCTTGCGAACTCTTCCAGCGCAGGGAGAAGTCCTCGGTTCTAACTCCAGGTCATCATTAGCCTACGGACATCCCTCTGTTCTCGTTTTGCCATGTTGCACTCGTCCGTATTGGCCCTTTTTCTGTGTCCGCCATAGGCAACAAATGGATCGCTGACCGCGATGGACTACACGACCCTTTACACTCTCGCACGAGTGATGCCAACTAAGTCAGAACTGCTTCCCCTGACTTCCTCCTTCACGGCGTTATCCTCCACCATAGTGTTCATCGTCAACTGCTCACCGACCGCACCCGCTGCTTTATCTCCCAAGTGTTCGCCGAAATTCTCTCTTTGAGCTCCGTCTGTCATATATTCGCACGAGGTAACATACACAGACGAACGGCCAGACCAAACGTCTGAGCCGTACACTGACCGTCATGCTATGCTTGTACGTACGCGACCACCACCGTGACTGCAATGTTATCCTCCCTTCCATTTCATGACATTCGCCAACAACACCGCGCGTAATGATACAGCGGATTACTCTCCTGTTTTTCTTCTCTTTGACTGGAACCAATTGCTGCCCTCCGACAGTGTAATTCTTGCCACCCTCTCTACGACTACTTATACCCGGGATGTTAGCGTCCGCGCCGACGCCACGCTTCTTGCAGCTCGCTACCGGTTCTGAGACCCTTCTCAAAAGTCGCAGAAACGGCGTCATGACGGCCTTCATCGCAATGTCAGCTACCCTACAGGCTCCCTTTTCTCGTCTCGGTACCTTCCTGCCGCGTGAGACTCTGTGAAAACCTTCTGCCGCGATGTACGAGCCCTTATCGTGTCGCAAGTCCTGTGACCGCCGTAACGTACGAAATGACCCCATTGCATCCGCAGTCCCTAGCCGCGGCATTACGCACCGAGATCGTCCATGTCCACGTCGCAAACCTCATCCTGATAATTCTACTTTGCCATTGTAGTACGCTCCGGGAAGGCACGTTTGCGCCCCCCCCCCTCTTCCAGATAAGCGCTATGTATGCCCAAAAGAAGAAGTGCTAGTGGCGATGACGACGAGGCTGTGGTTCACGGTAGTGAAATGGTCTAGCGTCTCAGGCCTCGGTCCTTGGTCTCGCTGTATATCTCGGGCTGCAAATAGTCACTGTGAAAATATTACAGTATACGTTATGTTCACAGTATCGTCTTCCGTTTCTCTTTAGATTTTTATATCTGCGACCGCAGTGTGCCGTATGAAGGCTTTCATTTTCTGGAAAGAAAACTTTGGCTTCAATTTTTTAGACTCGTTTAAGCTTCTGCCTTCATCAACGCTTCAAGAGACATTGCCGTTTCAAATTGTGTGCCTTGTTTTTTTTAATGTAGTTTTTCATCTGCCTCCTCCCATCATCATCGTCCCCCATCGTGACCTTCTTTTATCTCCTCTTCCCGTCCTCCAGAGCAGAGTAGCAGGCCAGATCTTTATTTTCCAGGCCAACCTCTCTGCCTTTCTTATCAATGAACCCCCTCTCTCTCAAATTGTGTATAGTGGCAGGATTCGACTGTTTATACATCCAAAGCAGCGTGCAGTCTTTACACACTATAACTGATGACGTACAGTTGCGTTGCTGTAGGCGCGACGTATTTATTAGAGTGAGTTTATTCCCATCGTTTTAGACGTAAACTACGCGTCTATGTGCAATGGTGCAAAATACGCGCGAAAAGTGCCATGAGGCACCTATTTTGTCATTTTTGTGCCAAAAGACAAATTATCGACGCTGCTGCACCAAGTGTACACATCGAGTCTGATATTGGAAAGAATGACCTGTTCAATTAATTTCATATAATGAAGTATCCCTAGAGTACGGAAAATAAAGGTCTACAGTTGCTAGGCCAGTTGCATTTAATGAACGTCACCATAAACTCGGTGTGAAGGAACTGTTCGGAACATTGAATTGAGCTCTGTGCAGTTGGCGAAACGTAACTGCTATTTACGATTACATTCTCTGTTTGTATAGAAGCATTAGGTGCATATGATCAGAATATCTGTCAGTGTCATGATTTGGCACCTCTCTTGAGATATCTGTAGTAGGTGCATAGCTTGCGGCGATCTGAATTAGGCGCAAAGAATCCATGGAGCCTTATCTATTATTTTACAATCGCTGTAACGTTTTCTAAAACCAACGGTTTATTTTCACTACCATGCATCATATTAAAAGAGCACGCCAACCCGGTTCCGTAAACATTTGCCTACATCTCCTCAAATCAGATCTAAATCAACAATGAAGAGTGGCCTGCAATGAAAAGAACATGCGCAAGATATCCCTGGAGTATAGGAAAGTATAGAAGCATACCTTATCGCCGTACTCTATAGGCACGGAGCACAGTGCCTAGCCCCTTTTGATTTAAAAAATGAGAAACAGCACAAATTCATATGACCTAATGAGTTTAAACAGCTCATGCACGCGAACACGAGACCAGACAAGCCTATTAGCCTTATCCAAAGCACATCAGGAAAAATATATACTTTTCACTCTGGTGAACTGCAGCTATTGGACATTCTGCTGGGTGGTGGCAGTTCATGGTGACCCTCTGTGCAGACCGAAAAAAAAGAAAAAAGCTTAATGTAGTCGTTTTCCTTTTCTGTCGACTTTAGTGCTTTCTCTTCTTTGTCGTCGACTTTCTCTCACCGTATCACATCTTTGCAACTTCATGCGGACTGACTACAGAGAAACCCGTGTTGAGTACACAGCGGTTGCTCATCGTGGCAGCTGGCTCGACCTCGCCGGGTATCAGAGGCCTCGTCTAAGATCGCTCCCGGTATGCGATCGAGGATTTAGGCTTGGTCTTGAGTTTGCCGCATTGGAGAACATTTCGTTATTTGTTCTTTGGGGAACATTTCTCTTTAGTGCACAGTTCTCTGTCCTTCCATCTTAATGGAATCCTCTGTCGTAATTGCTGACAGCTGTGCGCCGTTTAAAGTCATTCCTATGAAAAGCAACGGCGCACTTTGTCAGCAAATGAGAGTTCTTGAAGAAGGAGCTTGAAATCTTTTATGGCCCTCTGACTTTAGAAACAATGGTGTTTGAATTACTTGAATGCAACAGGAATTTTATTCTGAGGCACTCAGAAGGGTAGCTGTATTGATTATATCAATTTGCACCATAATGAAATATTTTAAAATGCGGCGCCATTACATTCTTTTATTTTTCATTCATATTGGCATCCTGCATAAATTTTCACATAGTGTGCAGCGTGTTTTTTAGAAAAAGAACGCAGTCCTTTTTCACTCATTTCTGTTTATTCTGCAGATGTCAATGAATTTAGGGATAGTGAGAGCTATGACGTCAAACGAAGAGTGAAAATAAATACCTCCAGCCCTTTGGACGTTATATTCACTGAAATAATCTAAATATATGAAATACTATGAAAATGTTCGAGCAATAAAAACGCCCTGCGTGAAGAATTTATCAACATATTACATTCCCAAAGCCCGCAAGCACGCAGTCCTAGGCCAAGTGGCTCTTACTGAAGGAAGACAGCTGCAGTTTACTATTTTTTTTTGTTTTCTCAAGTACCGCTTCCGCGCGCTGGGAATTTCGCCTCTTACTCACAGAGCTACATAGTAATGGGACTATACGAAGTGAGTCCGAAAACTTCCTAATCCCTAGCCTTCTTTTGTCTCTGCTAATTATTACATTACTTTCATGTCTTTTACAACAGCTGCACAGCTACCATAGTGCTCCACAAAGTAAGAAATATAATTCCCATAATGGAAGGTGTCATTCAGGGACAAACGATCTCGCCAATGCTATTCACCGCCTGTTTACAGGAGGTGTTACAAGGCTGGAATTGGAAACAATTGGGGATAAGTGTTAATAAGTAATACCTAAATAATCTGCAATTCGCTGATGATATTGCCTTGCTGAGTCACTCAGGATGTGAACTGTAGAGCATGACTAATGAGTTTGACATGTAGAGCAGAAACGTTAGCGCAAAAATTAACGTGCAGTAAACCAAAGCAATGTTCTCAGTCTCGCAAAGAAACAGAAGTTCAAAATTTCTAGCCAAGTATGGAAGTCGTAAGTTGATACGTCTGCTTAGGGTAGGCATTGACCGCTGATCCGTATCATGAGAGGAAAATAAGTAGAAGAATAAGAATGGGCGGCAGCGCATATAGTAGGTGCTCTCAGATCATGAACTGAAGTTGACCAATATTCCTCAAGAGAAAACTATACAACAGCTCCATAATAGCGGCACTCGCCTATGGGGCAGAAACGTAGAGGCTAACGACAAGTGTTCAGCTTAAGCTACGGAGAACGCAGAGAGCTATGGGAAAAAAGATAAATGTAAAGTTAAGACACCGGAAGCAGGTAGAGTGGTAGAGGGAACAAACACGTGTTGCTGACATCCTTGTCGGAACCAAGCGGAAGAAATGGGCTTGGGCAGGTCATGTAATGCGTTGGCAGGACAACCGCTGGCCCTTACGTGTAACGGAGTGGGTTCCAAGTAAGGGCAAGCATAGCAGAGGGCAGAAAGTTAGGTGGGCGCATGGGATCAGGAAGTTGGCGGGGATACAATGGCCGCAGTTGGCAAAGGACCGGGTTAATTGTAGAGACATGAGAGAGGCCTTTGAACTGCGGTAGGTGTAATCAGAGTGATGATGATGATGATGATGATGATGATGATGATGATGATGATGACTATAATTAACTTCAAGAAATTAATTCGGCTAAAATGTACAGGTCTGACAGCGGAGCAATTCCTCCAATAAGAGCTTATAAACACGGAATGACATATTCAACTCAATTTCAACCATGCAACGCAGTATTTTTGAACCTGTGACTATAATACGCTAGAGTGAGGTTTGCTTTGTTTGGGCCATTCGCTCTTATTTTTTTCCGGTTTAATCAACAAAAGTGTAAGCTAGATTAGGCCGTTGCTGCAAGAATAGACCGCAGGCTTTAATGTATAAATACCGCTCTTTCGGCGGTGTTATTAGCGACGAAGTAACATGATGCGGAACAACAAATGCTGCGGCATTGTCGACAGCAACGCAAGGATCGCTGCTTGCCATCTCCGCAAGCCATTATGGTTGCCGTGGCAACCATAAAAGAGCAGCAAATGTGCAGCGCAGGGTTATGTTTGTCTGGCCCGGTATGTTCGGTAAGCCGACCTCCTATTTATTTCTTAGACTCAGGAGCAGTGCTGATGACTTGTCCAATGACTATTGTTGCAGCTAGCTAAAGTTTTATTATTTAACTCGGAACTAGTGGTTTCTGGTCATCAGTGGGTGTATGGGTAGTTTCTCACCCTGCCTTCTCTTTGCGATCGTTCGTATTCGTCCCACGTAGATGGGCGGGTACAAGTGTGGCGCAAGGATTTATAGGTGATTAACATACTCTCAGCTATTCAGCAGCCGTTGAGCAACAGCCACACATCTGTATTTTTTCTTGTTACCTTTGGACTCGCAAATCACTCACTGTGACCAATGCACTCAAAATTGTTCAGTGTTTAGCTTAAAAATAAGAGACCAGTTTTCTCGGCTAGAAGTATAATATAAAACAAGCTGTCGGGCTAGTTGGTGTTTCATCGTTTTCAGCAGCGCGTAGCACTGTCAGCACTTGTTTGTCTTCGTTTCTTTTTGTGCTGAAGAATTTTCGTTTCAAATATTACACCCCCTCTTCTTTTACAGTGTACACGTGGCGTCTGAAATTACCTGTGAAAACTGTATTTTTCTGGAAAAATTATCATCGGTTTAGTTTTTTTGTACGATTACGGTACTTTCGGCTTATAACACTGTACAGTCTCATAGGAACAACTAAAATCCTCTAGAATTTTTTCGAACAGACAAGCTCAACAGAAAATTTCATAAAATCCATAAAATTCTTGTCAATTTGACTCATATTGCCTAGGCAAGTGCACAAAAAATACTACATGAGTACTGGTGGCTCCAACTCTTACATGCAGGAAGTAGCATTAGGTTGACCGCTAGCCTACGAGTATTTACGAAACGCATAATTGTGAATCTGCACTTCCGGTCGCTGAGTAGCAGAGAACTAAAAGATCGGTGGTAAAAGAGCGCGGAAAAACACGAGGATGGAACAAACACAACGACATGAGCGCTGTTTGTTCCGTTCTCGTGTTTTCCCGCGCTGTTTTACCATGGATAGTATTAGCCAACTTGCCCAGCTTTCCGTACTTCTAAAGGATCTGGTTTGGCAGAGCCCATGGCCCAAGCATAACTTCCATAGTTTTCCACCCAAATTATATGCAAATGGCTTACATATGAGAGGCGTAAAACCGAAGCAATTCTAAAGAAATATTTCCAGAAGACATGCAAAGTATAGTTTACGCTTTGGTGAAACGGGCCCCTTCTCCGAAAGGTCATCTTTAGAGGTTTTATTGGATCCCATAGGGTGCACATGAATTTATGGAGTTAAACTTTCCAATGTGACTCACTCTTTAAGAAACATCGTATTGAAGGACTGCGTATAATTTCGGATACCTGTGGTTCTTTGACGCGCTCTAAAAGCGGCACAGTACGCGGGCCACCAGCATTTCGCCTCCATCGAAGTGCGACCGCCGTGGCGGGACCGATCCCGTATTCCTCGTGTCAGCAGCCGGGCACCATAGCTATTGAATGACCAATGCGATACCAAAAGGTGCTTATGAAGCTCCCAATATTCTGAGGGGTCAACACTGGCGTCGTACGAAATGTCCTTAGAGTGGGAGTTTTATGGGCGCTGTGAATGCTCTTTTGCAAGTCTCTAGAATAGACACAGTACCATGAATGCCGGGCACTGCCCAGCCAGTGGAATTAATCGAAGCGTGGTATGGAGGTATTTTATGCAGCTACTTCCTCATTCCCTTTACTTTCACGTCACGGGTGATGTCTTCGCAACAGTTCTGAATGTTCAAAACGAAGCACCTTGTTGTGGCAGCTAATGGTATTAGAAGCGCATGTCCCCAATTCCTGTTAATGATGGTCCCTCTGGACTTTTGAACTGGGCTTCAAAATACACACGGATACAATCAGGCAGCATATCTGTAGATTTTTGGACTTCCGTGAGGTACCTCTTAATCTTTGAATACCTGTAATCGTTTACGAAAGCGCTATCACAAGTGGTGAAAGACGAAGGAGTGGTCGTAGATCACATAAAATCTTTTTCTGAGTTCATTTCTTTGTGCTTCCTCCACTGGTAGTTGCTGTCCGCAATCTCGTGGCTTAGATGTGGCGAAATATGTAAATCAGTTCTCAAGTATTAGAAGACGGGCCAAGCAATGGCAGTCGAACAAAAAAATAGGCCCTCAAAACTATGATAAGAAAGTAATCCCTGATGATGGCGCAAAGAAGAAACAATAAATGAATTCCGACGATTCCGGTTTGTCAGCGCTAGAAGGTTCACGAAAACAATAGCGCAATGATGACGTCACGAGTAGTTCCCCACCGGCACTAAACAGCCACTGAGAAAACACAGGCAGCCGGAGTAAACTCTTAATTTTTATGCTTAGTGGAATTGAATCACGGTCGCTGTTAGGGCCTTGAGCTGAATTCTGCTGGTTAAGTTATCAGTGGCTGGAGAGCTTAATCTCGAGCAGACAGTCTAGGGTGGTCAGTGCCACAGCCGGCAGTTTTGTACATATGTACATAGTTGTCTATGTTTGTGCTGCTTCTTGGGGCATGGAGATGGGTCGCCGACTACGATGCTCCACACATCGAGAAGCAGGCTAATTGAGCTAGCCTCGCTAACAAATCGACTGAGTAGTTCGCAGAACTTCGACGTAAAGTAAGTTAGTTCGACTGCAGACAGAGTAAAAGAAAACGGGCGATATTCTTGGTGCTACAAGAAATCCAAGCAAAGCGCCGCCAAAGACGGGGAACTGACTATAGCCGTCTATTGACGACCTGAGGGTAAATAAATAACAGCCTCGAAATGGCGGCGAAGATTTCTGAGCTATTTTTCCTACCCTTCCGACTTAAGGCAAGAGCTCAGTTCTTCCCCTGAAATCCAATAACGTCGTAGGGCTGTCTCAAAGTCGTGCCCTTTAGCGACTTAATCCAAGCCCACTGATGGAGATGAAGATTCTGGGACTGCGGCAGCGGCCATACTGGCGGTGAAGGGTCTGAGGCACTGGTCGCTTTCAGGAGAGCGTCAGGCCTGTGCAATAGGACGTGAGCAACGCGCACTTTTTTCTTACTGACTCCATATTTCTCGTAGTTTCATTTTCATCTTCGGTTTTATATTCTCACATCTAATTAACCAGTGCACGGTAGCAAACCGCTAAAGTGTCATTTGTGGCTGCTTGGAATGACGCAGCACTTTATGTCTCGGATACGTAGCAAATCGACTTATTGTCCCATTTAACCTCCCTACCCTTTCTCACCTTTGTCTCTATCTCTTTCAATAATGTCGTCACCGCGACAGTTCACACACGGGGTCCACATCAACTCACGCAATGAGTGAAACTCTGGCGTAATTCCATTGGCGACATCAGCATAGTGGGATTTTTTTCAGGCACCTTTTGAAATCATTGTGTGCAGCATGGTTCGTTGCATCGTCCACTAAATTTTACTATAAAATGATTCTGTGAAACAAATCCTGTAAAACAAGAGCTCTAATAGTGCTACTAGTTCATTATAACGATAATGCTCGCTTATTAAAAGTAGTGAGCGGTCGGTTTCCGAAACGTCTTCCAGAGCGAAGGACGTCATGCCATGGCCGCCACTGGCTCTATTTAATTAGTTTGGCCTCCCAGCATGAAAGCAATATGGCGGGGAAAATAAGTACAAATGGCCGAAGACCCTCTTCAAGCAGATTGCATGCTTATCTCTCATGCGGTGCCCAAGCCCCCTCAGAGGACCAATCTTCGCGCACGGAAAGTGCTCGAAGAGAAGCGTTAGGAGAAGCGCGGTTTTCAGGGGCCGAAGTTCAATTAAGCGAATGGCCATAAGAACTGCAGCTCGACATACACAGCAATTTCCCTTTGCTTTTCAACAAATCTTTCAAGAGGATAATCTGTGCGTTCTGTAAAGGGAATAATGACAAATGTCCGGGTTCGTTATATCCGGTCTCCACGCTACTACTTCGCACCCATTTCGCTCATTAGGATTCGTCGTAGCCAGAATCGGCACGTTTATAATTTTTGGAGTAATCATGCTTATATGTGATGTGCTGTTGTGGGAAGGGTTCTTGCGCTTGGAGCTTAGTTGAATTGAGTCTATAATAATGCGTTTCGCTTTCTGCACGAGGATTTATTAGTGTCATTCATTCAGTTTTTTTTTGGTATAGTTCGACAAAGGCTCAGCTGCATTGTTCAAGATTATAGACCGAAAATAAAACTCACGTTGAAGAACTCTGTCCACGCACTTCACCAGTTTTGTGTGGCTGGGCTAGCAGATAAGTACAGAATTCACTTGCATGTATTCCGGGACTTTGCTCAATAAGTATTACTGGGGTTCAAGATTTGTTCATGCGGCATTTCTTTTTATACATTTGGAAAAGTTGAGTGGTCGAGAAAGATAATTTGCAGCAGTCAATCTACTCGAGCCAAGGGAGACTGAACTTACTCAATGTCCGCTTTCCAATTTTTTTTTTCGGAAGCTAATTGGATGCTATGGGCCGGTATCTAAACAAGCAGACACCAAAATTGTTTTATAGTGAATACTGCCGCAAATGAACGAGCAGGAAAGAAACTTAGACGTATTATGCAAATATTACACATCTCCTTCTAAATACAAGAAATTTTGTTCTCTCAGCTTTTCTTATTCCTCGTACTGCAGTTTTCTTTCTGGCAGGTTGCAGACCTAGCATTTGAACACGAAAGCCGAACAACGAAATAAAACAAGAAACTGCCGCAATAACACAAAGAAAATGAATGTGCTGTTGGTCTTTCTGGGAACTGCGCGGTGACGTGGAGAAGTTCCCTCGACCATTGAGTGCGTAGCCATGGGTCGACCTCATTTGCTGTCACACGCAATCCGAGATGATTCGAGGGCAAACGACAGCGTATCCACCGTCGTCCCCACTCTTCCTCTGACCGACAAAAAAAAAATATGCCTTTGCACGGACGCAAAAAGTCAATCAAGACTCCAGAGCTTTTCTGGCCCCCTAATCGGCAGTAGTGGACAGCGCGTGTGACGTAATCGTTCAATAACGACCGCAGTGCCGCCACAAAGTACCCAAGGGCCTCGCAAGTCGGCAAAGAAAGAACGTACTTCTTTGTCAGGCACCCTTGGGCAGGTAACAACGAGGCGGAATCCCCACCTGGTGCTTTTCGTTCACGCAGCATCAACCGTAATTTTGTGCTCCAAAGAACCTTGCACAAGCGGACCCTTCGAGATTGTCCGCATTGTTCGGCCTGCACTGCTAGAGAAAGTTCTTTCCCCGGAAATTACACCTGAGACTTAGGTGCGTGTGCTTTGAAAAAAGAAGGAAAAGCTACCGGCGACTTTTATCACGGTTTCTCGCCCATTTTTTTGTCAGTCTGGCTTTGCTTCCCTTTGAGCAGGTGGCATTTCGAAGGCCTCATTTTTTATTTTCCATATTCATTAATATCTGAACTTGGTTTTCATAGCGCTAAGAGCAAATAACTGAATGAAAAGCAAGCTCCAAGAAGGAGGAAACAAGAGTAATAATAGACGCTCAGTGAGTGGAAGTAAAGGCATAGTTGACTCTCTGCAGCGATGGGCGGCGTGTCTTGTGCTAGAAAAGCCGAGCCTTACTCTGTGAGCCTCTGTGATGCAGAATACGTTTTTCTCAGCGCTAGCTTTACATACTTGCGTCATTAAACTTTGCACTTCACCAATAATTATACGTTTTATTTACATGACCATCGCATGAATGCTCAGATTTAGCTGCTGCTCTCTCTCTCTTTTGGAACATCAAAAACCTAACGGGAATATGCGCTTGCTATGCCGTCTGCTTGACGACGTCTTGAGTCGCCTTGCGTAGCTGGTTTCGGAAGAGAATTTAATCAACTTGTATCAACAATACTGCTTTTTCAATATTGCAAAATACTAAATCGTTGACTCATACATCATATAGTTTTTTGGAAAACACGGCCCTTTCCCTCCAAAAATTATCAACGTTTGGAAAAGCAGTTATATCCCTGTCATCACAATAGTAGCACCGCTTGCTAGCACATTTCAGACGCAGTGGCGACAGTTAAACACCCTCAGTAACATAATGGAAGGATTACTTACATCTTTGTGACCGCTTTGATTCCCCAAATAATGGTGTTATCAGCGCGGCATGTGCGGCTCACTTGATAATGATGATGATGATTATGGATTTTTATGGCGCAAGGGCAACTATGGCCAAAGAGCGCCATGTCACAAGGTATTTTTTCTTTTTCTCAAGGTGGGGTCAAAGACCCATTTCCCAAGCGTTTCACCCTAAATAAGCCAAGCACCAGACCAGGGGAAAGCTTGTACCCATTGTATCACCGGTGGGTACCCGGCGGCACTGGGGATCGAACCCCGCACCTCCCGCATACGAGGCGGATGCTCAACCACTTGGCCACCACTGCGGTGGCTCACTTGATAAGAATGCGTCCTAGATTTGTTAAAACAAAGCGAAGAATGAGCTATCCTTAGAAGCGATTCAGTAGAATTGTGCGTTATGTAAAGAATATTACGGCAAAATGCACATTTTCAGCTCAACAGGCGTAGTGTATTCATTTTAATTGCGAGCTGTAAACATATTCGTGCAACAATTCTCAGTAGGCGCTAATAAATTGGCCTTAGGGATCTTCAACGCGATGTGTAGTATGTTGACGCCAATGAAAATGTTCAACTATCTGCGCCGAAATTTTGCTCAGGCGATCAGCTGCTTGCTCGAGCTGAAAGCTTAGTTTGCGCTGCCCTCGTGGAATGGTTAATCTTCCTGTTACGTTGTTCACTGAGGTGCGTTACATTATTTGTCGAAGATCGAAAAGAAACTTCCAAAATATGTCCTTGTAAGAATGCAAAGAATCACGTGTTTAACTGATAGAAAGAGAATGCAGCTCACTTCGGTATCTTTCACGGCGCTGCCGACAGCGAAATGGATTTGGACACATAATAACTGAAAGTGGGGTTTACGAAATATCCTTATTTTTGGGCTTCCTTTGCTCTTTCTTTTCAATCAGACTGGCTAAAACAGAAAACGGTATGTATCACAGAAACTATAGAAAGAAAAGAAAAAAAAACGGGAGCAAAAATTTTATAAAGGTCATAAATTTAACGGGTGCGACACTTCGCGTGTGCGATTGCTGGCACTCAGCATTATCATTCACCGCGTCCGGAAATTTTGTTTTCCCTGCCTGTAAAGTGTACTTTGCCGCTGCAACCTGCTGAGTTTAGCGAAGCTCTCTTTACGACTAAAGAAGATAGAGGGGACAGAAGGGGATACGGAAAAACTTAGAACGGGTGAGTGTATATCACTTAAATAAAATCCAAGAATCGAAAAACAAGAGAAAGGAGGAAAGTGTTTTGGACGAAATGCTTATACGAAGCTGGTATGGACTTGGAGCGTAGCCGGATTGGTCAACACAACACTTTAACGTCAACACAGGAAAAAAAGCAAAGAGCTATGGGAAAAACAGTGCTTCGAACTTTAAATAAACTTCGCTCTCTTGGTTATAGTGAAATAGAAGCAGCCATTCGCTGAAAGAATAGAGGAACACACTCTCTAAAGAAAACAAGAGTAAAATGGAGCGCCTTAAGGGCTGCTAAACTTGCATACTGTCTGTTACTATGCATCGATTTCTAATTACGTCAGGCCGGAGAAAAAGTCACGTTTTCCGCAGGCGGTATTCGCAGTACAACGTTACGCAATATCTTCCTGATGTGTACATTGCTTTTACCCTATTTTTTCAGCTGTCCTTCATCATTTATTCTTTTATTTTTTATGCCCATTATACTTTGTGGCACAGATCGGGGAACTTCGTTTTTCATACGTTTTATCTACCCCAACAAATTAATATATTGTTTACTCTTTTGATCCTGATGATGAGAAGAGAGTCTTTTTTTGCTGAATTGCTTACTTGTGATCTAAAGCATGACATCTAGCGCAAATTAACAAAAAAAGAAAAAATATTTAGCAGTAATATACATTTCTTCCCGCGCAAATAATAGCGAGTTAGAAAACACGTGCGCACCTGACCATTACTCTCAACAAAAGGCTGCGACTACAACGAGGAAGATAATACTCCATGAGGAAAGTGGAAGTTTGGGCTAGCTGGTAATGAACGACTCGGAAGGAGGCTTAGCTAGAGAGAAACTAGGGCATTGAGAGTGAGAGAGGATCAGCACTCGTCATGTGTCCCTCTCGTGTTTATTTCCCTCGCGCTCTGTTCCTTTCAAAAAGAAAAATCTCCGCTTCAGCAGTGCACCAATTGTAGTCAAAAGCAGATGACGCCTTAGTAGACAAAGAGTGCGATTGCAGTCAATCTCTATTGCCTCATTCATGTCGCAACTTTCTATCTCCTAACGTTAATATTAAGCTCAGAAGAAAAGAAGTTGAGAAAATGAGCTGTGGTCTATGGCCAAGTCTGTTGCTTGCAGCGCTTCCTAAACAGAGAGAAAACTAAAGGCGCAAGTTCAAAGCTGAGAAGAAGGTATGCGCGAGGAAAGTTCTGTACGCACAATACCCCCACTTCGCTGTTGCAGTGATGTCAAATCAGAGTGGGGCCAAAGAGAGGAGATGTATTGTTTTTTTTTTATTCTACTGGAACGTGGTTCTTTTGAATTTTTGCTTCTGAACGTAACGCGACACATGCCGTCAACGAGCTTCCTTTCCAGTCTGTCTTCTTCCTACGCCATCATCATCATCAACAGCGTGACTACGCCCACTGCAGGGCAGGGGCCTCTCCTATATCTAACTCTCTCCTATGCCACCTGAAGCGACTCTATCACCGAGAACTTCTTAAACTCATTCGCGCACCTAACTTTCTGCCGCCCCCTGCTTCGCTTGCCTTCTCTTGGAATCCACTCCGTTACTGTCAAGGACCATCGCTCATCTTCGCTTCAAATTACAGCTCGTGCTCACGCCAATTTCGCCCTCTGGATTTCACCTAGGTTATCATAAACTCGCGTTTCCCTCCTGACTTGCTCTTCCTCTTCCTCTCTCCTAACCTTACACCAATAATTTTCTTTCTAACGTTCGCTGCCTGGTCCTCAATTTAGGTTGAACTATTCTCATTTTTCTCCACGTTTCTGTCACTTCGGTTAGTACAAGTAAGGTGCTGCGTTTACTTCGGGCGATTACACTAATAGGTCGCACTGTACGCTTATTTATGTAAACTCTAGGCAGCGGCTACCACCTAAATACATATCCTGAATCGTCTTGCATGATGTGCTGGAGATTCCCATACCGTAGGCCAAACAAAGGCTAGCGTGACAAAAGTGAAAAAAACGCAGTTAATTCCATGCGGAGAAAATTTTGAAACGCTAGCGGCAAACAATCGCAACCAGAAGAGTGGTCACTCGATCTTCACTGTACGAGTGACGCATAAAATATGTATTTTAGAAATCGCCCTTAGAGCCGAAGAAAATGCTGACAGTAGCCAGAGGTGGGCGTGAATTTCATAGCAATGATAGTCGGTGTTCGGAGTCAATTGAAATTGAAATTATGTTTTTTTGAAGGTCAGGGTGTTTCGTTTCGTAATATCTGAGGGGTGGATATGGTGGTGTCGTGTTACCATTAGATTCGAATTTTATCAAATGCTAAGACGAACAAGTCGATTAAAGTGTTTACTCTAAAATAACTTCAAAATAAGTACTGGATAGACACTGGGGAGGAATGCATGAACAGGGTCTTGCATTTAAATTGCCAGTACTTTTTTTAAAAACTGCTCACAAACAGCCTCGGCGCTCACTACTTGTCGGCGCACAATAGTTGAAAAGTTTGTGTTCACCTGTTTAAAACACCTTTTCACGATGGAAAAGTCATCCCTCAAGAGAAGAGGAAATTGGTTACAGAAATACGTGTTACTGACACATTATGTCAAACTGGCTGCAAATTGGCTGCAGGCTGCCCGTTAAAAAAAATCTGCTGCTAGTTAGTGAACGCTGGCCCATCCCCTGAGTTAAGTTACACTCGAACAGCTCTTCTTATATATTCGCCGTTGCTGTTTTTTCCAACGGCATACATACCCTTGCTTCACAAGACTTTTTTTTTAATTGCAACGTCGATGCCCCTCTTAGCTTTTTTTCTGTTCTTCAGAGCAGTATAGGATGCAATGCTTCTTGGTACTTGCGTTGCACGGTTAGCCGAAAGCTCTAGAAAAATTTACGTTCTCACGATACGTCATAATCATTGGCGTCTTCCTAACTATCCAATAATTACAAAGTAAACAATGGAGGGAAAACCTGAGGAAGTTTGCTGGAGTTTTGACAAGAGCACTTGCCTTCGTCTGAGCAAGTCTTCTTTTCAAAACTCCAGCAAGCAGCCTCAGGTTTTACCCCCTTCTTCATTTTGTGATTATCAAGAACCACCTGACCAACCTCTCTCTACCACTAAATATGTGTTTCAGTTCCTTCTTGAACCGTTTGCTTCGTTTCGTTATTTCAGGGATTTTATTGCGGCTGTGCCAGCTAGAAATAATTTTTAGTAAGCCAGAAAAAGCGAGACAGCTCAAGCTACTAGCGGCGAAAGACGATGAATATTTGTGGGGTTCCTTAGGCCTAGACGACAGAATTTCGAAAGATTGCTGCAACTCAATATTACACAACTAAGCGCAGTGAGCTTTAGAAAATATACAAGGGAAGTGTTAGGAAATAAATGTATCAGAAGATGGAGGGCACATTGCATGTTGAGTAAAATGACAAGACAAGGAGCAACATAAAACGGCATGTGTTTTGAGCAGAATATTGAGGTTACCTTGTTCCTATCATAATATACACTGCATATACTAAACCCCGCAGATTTAGCTTTGAGCGCCAATAAGTGGTTGAATATTTAATGCTAGAGTTGAGTTGGGCGTAGAAATGCTGTTATATTCTTACAGAAAACGAACGAGCTTTTGTATAACAAGAGGTGTGAGGTAAAATGTTCGGTTTTGGTAGTAAACGTTTCTAAAATACTTTTTTTTCATGTAGCGTTGGAAAGCAAACTAAAATTGGAGTGCTATGTAAGAGGGTGGTGTAAACAATCCACGGTACTTATTAGCGAAAGTACAAAAAAAAGAAACCTTAAACGAATATTTCTAACTGCGTTGGGCAGGCCGGCGCACATACGACCAACAATGGTGGCAATAAGCCTTTATGGTGCAACGGTCGGAGGGGAGGTTGCGTACCGCTGTTCAACATAAATGTTTAAACTCAAATTACGCCACCGTTGTATTTCCAAGTAACGTCGGAAAAAGGTGAAAACGTGAGACAACGAACTTTTGGAGAAAAACACGAAGAAAAACTGAGCATGCTTGTGTAAACATGCGACAGTATACTGCGATGCCACCCGGAAAAAAGGTGTGTATCTGGAAAGTTGCGTTTTCTTCTTTTTTCTTGGCGCAGTGGAACAAATCTCACCGTGGCGCGGAAGCAGAGCGTCTCTCAGTGCTTGTCTGAAATTATGCGCAAACAATAGCGCGACTGCTTTTATTTCGGAAAGATGCAAATTCCGGCACTTAGAAAACATGACCCTTGTTTGGCCTTACAGTTTCTTCCCTCAACTCCGCCGGCAAGGTTTGGAAAACCAAATAAAACACAGACCAGGAAGTGTCTTTCGGAGCATTCTCTATGTCCCATCCCTGTGTGTAACTAAATAAAGCAAGCTGAATAGTGGCAAGAATCAGAGTGTGGAGCCGAGGCTGCAACTGCAAACAAGCTTCCTGCATTCTGTAAGAGTTTGTAACATAGATCACACACAAAAAGGTGCCAGAGTCAGCGAATATAACTGGATATCCTACGAATAACACATCAAAATGAAAGTGTAAAGCAGCAATTATGATAATGAGACACCTATGCATAGTAGTGAAAGTATGCACGGTAGTTTTATGACACAAAAATATTGCGCTCCTCATCAAAATAACAATATGAGCCAGAAACCTAGCTCAAATAATATATAAAACCACACAATATACTGTAAAAGTTTGCCAACATGGGTCTTAGCCTCGAATCAGCGTACTTGTCCGAGCGTCCACGCATGTGAATTTCATTTCCGCTGTCAGGAAAGTTGGTCTCAAGGGAGACAAAAAGTCAACGTTTTGTGCCTCTACCTTTGGTGTCAATTATATAATTGAAATTCAGCACTAAATATCGCAGAGGTAAAATTTGCGCCCAAGAAAGGGAATTATGGAAACTGAAAGGAAATCATTTCTTTGCATGTTCCTCTGAATGTTCTTTGGCGTGGAGGTCTCATGCACGTTTTAATTCTGTGATGTTACTTACTCATCAAGGAGTTTTTTAAGAATATCAAATGGATGGTGCTTTCATGTCTTTTCGTAGTCCCATTTAACCATTGCCTAACGAAAGGAAGGATGCGAAATCAAGGTTTTGTTCGACACTCGGGGAGAAAAAAAAAGACACCCAAAAATAAAATTGCTCTCCTGGAAGGAAAGGTACTTGTGGTTTAGAAACACTCTCTTTTGTGCACCGAAAGCAGTCTGGTTTGTGAAATATACTGTTGTGAAGGTCTCCCGAATCATTTCAATCCTATGGTACTGTAATGTTCCAACAAAGTGCACCACCATAGACGAGCAGCCACCGTGGCAATGTTCCGAATTATATATTCGTGCTAAAGAGCCATTCTACAATTTCATGGCGTGAACCTCGGCGAGACAAAGTAAGGTGGTGGATCAATAATTTTGAAGGTGATACTGTTTCACGCTATTATTATGCAACTATCGAGCCCAGAATGTGCTGATTTCATTTACGTTCTTTTCGTTCTTCTAACTTCCGTACATTGTGCTGGCCTGCAGCTTTTCTCTAATTTAGGGTGCGTAATTTGAAACGGCGTCACAATAGTTTTCAAGGATATACTGTTACACATAATTATTATGCAACTATCAAGCCCGGAATTCTCTGTTTTTGCTTACGTTCTTTTGGTTCTCCTAACTTTGGTGCATCGCGCTGCCCTGGAACTTTTCTGAAATTTAGGTTAGGTCGTTTGAGACGACATCAACGCAATGTTGAAGCTCCTAGTGTTTCAGACCATTATTATGCAACTATCAAAGCCCAAAATTCTCTATCATTTACGCTCTTTCGGATCTCTTAACTTCCTTGAAATGCGCTGGCCTGGAACTTTTCTTTAAATTCGGGAAAATCACTTTAAATCGGCCGTAGTAAAACATTGCTGTGCTTAGTTCCTGAAAAAACGTCATTAGCGGCTCAGATCTCGACGGGAGGCCACGCATTAAGGTTTCTCTTCTTACAATATATGGATGCTTGTTTCTGCAACAGGGAGAATTAACCGGCTTAGTGTTCAAGCTCAGCTCGTTGAAATGTGGTCAGGGCATTCTGTACACTTGGGATGGCAGTCGCGGTAATCTGAATGTTTAAGTCACATTTAAACTGACAGTAAGGCACGCTAACGAATGTCGCCATAACTGCTTCCTACATCACTTAATTTATACAGAAAATGGCTGTATTAGTTGTTCCGCTAGAAACGATTTTGCTGTGACCATGTTATTTAGGGGTGATTCAAAACAGGTTCAATGACGTATATTTTTTTGGGTAGGATGCGGGGAGGCTTGAGCGACGGCGGGCAATATTTGATTTGATCTGCATAGATTTATCACCGCTTCATACTGAAAAGCCGGATTCTTTCACCGACTATTTCTGTTGTGAAAACTGGAAAAAGAAGAAACGCATTCAACGTACTGAATGCAGCAACGGCACATTTCTCTGAAGAACTGAAATGTTCAGCAAGTGGTGAAGACGATAACATTGCAGGAATCATTCTTCAAAACGTAAAACATCATCAGAGCACCCCCCCCCCTCAGCGGATAGCGTAAGTACGACCAGGGGATGTTTTCAGACTCGACAATATTTCTATTTCACTGACATTCAGAGACATAACACCTGTACAGATGATTTTATTGTGCTCGGGTCGCGCCTATAACTGTTGGCTCCGCACACTGAGGGTAACACTGGAGACCGCCAAAGGCCACACACATAGGTTTTAAAAGCAATTCTTTTCATCTTCCCTGAACGAGCCGGCACTGCTCATCGACCCTAAACATTTAGATAGCCTAAACATTTAGACACTAAATATTTACACAGTCGGACTTCAAATGCGGGCGCTTTTTCCCGATCGACGGATGCCTACAAACATTTCCAAGGGCTGCGCAGAATTCCGCCGTTTGCTTGGGTTTAAATTCTCCGACAGTGTATGTCTTTCATAAAGACCTCGACCGGCGCCTCGCTTCAACGTACAACTAAACCACTTGAGGGCTTCTCCACTTTTCCGCAGCGCACTTTGGGAACAAGACGACGCTAGCGCACACGAGTTTCTTTCAATTTGCCAAGGTGCTGCGCCTTCTGCACCGTCGCATTATCTACCGCACTGCATCGACACAAGCGCAGCAGCGACCCGGTGGGCGAAGAAGAGAGGAATTGAAAGCGACGGTGCAGTGCACAGGGAGCCTTGTTCGTTCGCTTCTTTTGTGTCTTGGCAAGAGAAACATCGGAGAGCACAGCGGCGCATTATAAGAAGTCAGGCCTGCAAGTGAAGTCAGCAAAGAGCGAAGCGATATATTAAACAGAAGACAGCTTCCGAGACGTCGATGGCGCCTTGCAGCAGGCACCGGCAAGTTGTGTCAGATCGGAAAGTAGTCAATTCGTTAAATTATCTCGAGAGCTTCACACAGCCGGCATTTGTACCTCTTAGTTCTCCTTGCTATATTCTCGACAACCCTAATATATGCAAGCCCCTTGCTTCCTTCTGCGTGTACCGCTTTCATGCTTCTGCATGTCCGTCGGCTAATAAGAGACATTGTAAAGGCGAGTGTGCCCTTTTTCTTATATCGGTAAGGTAAAAAAATGGTAGGTATGGAATGGAATGGTATCGTATGTATGGCAGGGTATGACATGGCATTGCACGGTATGGGGCGGTATGTTAGGATGTTAGGCTATTTCTGGTTCAATATCTCAATGCGCTGCTTTGGCTGTGACAGGTGCGGCAGCAGATTTTCAAGGATTAATGTCTGTAATCAAGGCTCGATTAATGTCTACAAGCTTTAACAAAGAGACGGGCATGTGATGAATTTTGTCCCCACCTATTAGCCACCGCTGCGTACTGCATTTCACCCCGGTACCTTGGGCTCAGCTTGTAAACGCCTTCTGCTCTCAAGAACCGCCGGCAGCTACGTCAAAAAAAATCCGTCAGGCAACGACATACAAACTTTTAACGCTCATCTTTATATGCACAAGCACCAGTATGCATAAATCGCTAAAATCTGCCTCCGCAGTACAGACCTTTTAAAACACTGACCATTGCACATAGTGTTTTTATCCTGTCTTGATGCCGAACTTCAAACAGCAAATGCGTTTCTGCGTTTATTAAAAAGAATATACTAAGTATGTAGCCAATGTAACTGGAGCCTAAGCTACACATAGCATACACGACATTACACTTTCAGTCAATACATAGGAATTTTTCAGGTTGTGAATTCATGTGTGCAACCATTTTTTAAACCTTATTCCTGCCCTACTCCGAAGCCTGAGAATAGCCCGCTAGGCTTCTGAGCTGAGCACAATAAACTGGCGAGTAGGAACCGACTGTAGGCGGCGGCAGTGAGCCCAATCAGTTTTTCAAGTGGTTAACAAGAACATATGTGAATAGTTTTTACTTATTTTCGCTTTGTTTACTCATGTAACTGTTAACACTTTAAGGAACGGGAGACAGTGAAATGCGTCAAATATTTCAACCCAACACTTATTAATTCCGTCGGCCCTCTTGTATAGCGCACTGCATAATAATCAGAAGATGGCGCACAATACCAGAATTTTGAAAGGAATTATGAATACGAGTGTGCTTTCTGCATTGAGATAGTAGACACTGGGCTCGTAGTAACGTCAGAGGAAGAAATCACAGTATGATTCCTTGCTGCTCTCAGGACAACCTGCTTTTGCAGGCTGCGCTGATTAATCCTGCATGTTTAAGATATGGGAATAATACAACCTTGTGCTGAAAAACGCAGGAAAAAGGCAGTCAACTCAACTACTTGTAAATTCTCTTTCCGAATTTAATATTTTTCTTATTTTTGCGCAAAGTAATATAACTGCAATCATCGGGATTGCATTTTGAAGCGTCACCGAACAGCCCTACTCACGTATTCTGCACAGATGCCTAAGTTCCAAACTGGCTCCACTCCAGCATATTTTGAAACTCATCGCAATATGTATGTGGTATAAACTCCATTAGAATATTCTAGTCGATCGAAAACTTCCCATCTATATAGATATGCAAGCGTTGACATTTGGGATCCACCCTGGTCCAAACTTTTAAACTTTTAAACGAATGGAAGTCTCCACAGATGTCCCCGAGGGGTAGATGCGTAAATGCAATAACGTTAATGGCAACCTCACGTAGTGTATGTTTGAAATTGACAAAATATTAATGCGAGGAGAAATGAACTATGCGTAAAACTTTATGCTTCGACATAGGAGTGCTGAAAAACTGAGAAAATAAGGTTAAACTCCGCTACATCTCTATGCACTCGCGCACGAGCATGAATTGACTGATGTTAAAAAAATAGTGGTTTTAAAAATGCTATGGACTGACAGTTCGGAATTACGCGGCCGTACACTGCTGTTAAGAATGAGGCAAATCAACTTAAATTGTTTAAAAATTGTATGACGATATATAAAATTGATTATCGATGACATAAGGTATTCGATAAAGGCAGGCACTTCGTGCGGATAAGGGAGGTATCGACATTGCAGTACATAATGAGGAGGGTTCTTGGACGGGAGTCCTATTTGCCTATTATTAATAATTAATTAAAAGACTCTTAGCCTAGCGTCGCTGCTCAGCCACTTGGGTGTCGAATGCGTAGACAGTAGCTTGGGAGTGTTTCTTGCCTGGTCCACGTGAGTGCCGAGGTGTTCAAGAGAGTACAAGAGGAGGGAAGTCGACTTAAGGTGACGGGCATCTTGCGTTGTCACTTTGTCAGAAATAATTGCTTGCACGGGCGCAACCTTATGACTGTCAGGTTGGGCAGTTAGTTACAACCTCTTTAGAATTTAAAGTAAGTGCCCAGACGCAGCGCTACCAAAGATACGAAACTTCCATGTAAACCACTGTCGAGCCAAGCCAAACGCATGCCAATTCCTTCCTTATCAGCCGGAAGAAAGCAAACTGGAGCTTGGTGTCGCTACCATGCCAACAATATCCAGCTGAAAAAAAACATCAGTGAGCAGGATTCGAACCACCACCTCTGAGATAAAAGCAACTTCATTTGTCGGGGCCTTATATGATTCGGCGATTGCCGCAGCCTGTCTGGCTGCACGTATGTCCAAGATTTAATTTTTTTTTACATCAAATCCGCTCCGGTCACCAGTTACGCAGAACCTGAAACCGAACCTAACTGTAATTTCCAACCCCTGGCGCTGCCACGCTGAGGCCTGCTTCTGCCAGTGTAAATTGAAAGAGAGAGAGACAGCATACTTTATTTTGTCCAACAGAATAGACTGCGCCCAAGCTCTGGGGCAGAGCCCCTCAAAAAATATTATTCTTTTCATGAAAAAATTACTGCAAAGTACAAAAACCTTTTGTCGGCTCTTTAGTGCTCGGAAAAAAGAAATCGTGTTTTCAGTGAAGCCAAACATATTGCCATGCTTGTCTAAGAAGCTTAAGCCGCACTGAATGGATGATTTAGTTGCGTGGAATGATATGCAAAAGAGTCACATTAAACTTTTGTGACTCACAACTTTGCATCAATGCTTTAAGTTACTAATTGTCTCAAGAAATGTACAGAGGAAAGTTCTGGAAAGGCAATATATTTAGTGAGACCTGAATACAACGAAATAATAAATACTACAAATAGGTAACATAGAATTTAAGAGTTTTCAGGGAAAGAAACAATATTTACATTTGAGCGCTTCTAACGTCCTATTTGCACTTGGCTGCTGCTGCAAACAACCGTCGTGCTGAAGCCTAATAAAAGAGAAATATAAGGTACTCTTGGTTTTACATTTTTCTCGGTAAAGTTAGCCTCGCTTAGAAGACCTGTAATTAGGGGGCCTACAAACTCATGTAATCGCCGCGGAAATTCTAAAGCTAGCCTGTGCATTCGGGTACTTTTTACCGGCCATTTCTTTGAAGAAAAACTTCTAAGACGGGAACGCGAAGATATCTTGGTGATAAAGACCTTCCTTGCCTAAAAAAACGTAACATGAAAAGGAAAACGGCACCGAACGGACATGCATCGCGGCAGGAATGCGTCAAATAAAATATCACGCCAGAAGACAGAAGGCACGCGATATTCGAGCTCAAGGCCTGTGTGCTGCATTCACGACTCCGCAGTGAGGTCTCTCCAGGGTGACCTACCAGCATGAATAATTCAGCACAGGTAGAAGTGCGAGAACTTTCGGACAAAAAAAGGCAACCACCCTCGTACAGCCAGGGAAAGTACGCAAGGAAACATGGCAAAAAAAATTATTATGCGGTTCTTGGAGAACTACAAGACAGAGGCTTTGGCCTAGTGTTAATACAGGGTATTAAGCCACGCATCACTTTAAAGCCCCGCTCTAGCATTAAATTGTTGTATCATTAGGAAAACTGAAGCGGGCGGAGTGGGTGAGGGAGCAAACGCAGGTTAATGACATCCTAGTCGAAACCAAGAGGAAGAACGGGGCTTGGGAAGGGCATGTAATCGAAGGCAAGATAACCGCTCGTACTTAATGCTAACGGAACGGATTCTCAGAGAAGGCAAGCGTAGCAGGGGGTGGAAGAAGGTTAGACGGGCGGATATATTAACAAGTCTGCGGGCATACGGTGGCCGGTGGCGGCAAAAGACAGGTTTAATTGAAGAGACATGGGAGAGGCCTTTGCTCTGCAGTTTAGTCAGGCTGGTGATGATGAAGATGATGATGATGATATCCATGCTATCAGCCAATGTTTATTACGGACGTCGCACTGCCGGAACGGAGCAGAACAGGAGGATGGAGGGTATGTTTGAAAGCGATCCAAGAAGCGCGTATGCATATCAAACCATCTGGACAAAAAAATTTTTAAACGGGAAAGAGTATATAAACGCAATTATGAAGCGATAGCTACATTACGCCAGAATTTCGAGCCTTCAGCATGGCACCTCTTGAGCTGCGTGGCACCCCCTGAGCTCCATGGCGGCGCTGTGGCTGGTCACGCTGTTGATCACGTGGAGCGGAGCAGCTGCTGGTGGCGTGCCGCGCCTAGTCGCCGATAGTGAATCCACGTCTAGGGACGAAGATGAGGATGAAGGAGGAACGCCCAGACGAAACGGAGCAGCGAAAGACTGACTTTGCAATTCGACTGAGCGAGTTCCACTCGTCCAGCTGTAGCTATCGCGTCACTGCAGGTTTAACCAGAGCTAAACCACAGTTTTCTTATATTGTAAGATTTGAGTATACTATTCAACATATCCGCAGACCTGCAAGCGGCAGGCTTGCAGTTCCCTTTTCATTTTCGATGGTAGTTTTAACTGGTCGACACTAGCGATGAAAATGCCATAAGAGAAGAATGAACCATTACCTTCTATATTTCTACACAAGTACCTTGCAGATTTTCAAAATTAAAATTTATTATTCGAAAATGTCAGACATGTGGCCACAAGGAATTGGAAATTGAAAGGCTGCGCTTGTTTCTTGCACGGAAGGCAGACCAGGATTCATAATTCACGTCATCTGCCAAACTTGGAAACAAATTTATGGCGCATATGCGGCCTCATCAGATTTCGTAAGCTTCTAAAATCTATTAATACATTCATTTACGTTTCGTTTATGGCACAGAGAAGGGCTAAGCAACCAGAGTGACTGCTCAGCATTGCAGAAAGTCTGCAGAGAGATGTGGATTACGGCATCTGTTTGTTCTGCGCCCTAACTCTACATCTGCAGAAAGTGAGACTTAGAGTACTTAGTTAAATTGCAACGGACCGCGCGAACATGAACCGCATCCTTGATGGCGTGGTAAAAAAGACAACATAATAATTTAGAACGCACTTTCCTGGCTGAGTAGTTGTAAGTAAAGAAGGTATGAGCAGGCTAACTTTTTCTTACTGAATGCGCTCTCTGCACGCGTTGTAATATCAGAGCTTGTCAAGAATTGTCGGGCGTACCAAACTGATACTCTAACTTCGTGCATTGTTTAAATTTTTGAAAGGAGAGTGGGAAAGAGTGAAGTCTAATGAAGGCAAAGGCGCAGTTGTCGGTAGCTGGAAGGTAAGCCTGGCCTGCTACATTATATGGGCTAAAGAGGAGGGGGAAGAACGAAAAGGCAGAATTGCAATGGAATATGATGACGTTATAACACAATATGTCGTCCACGCATACGAAGTAGCGGCCACTAATGTGTTGCGAAGATTATAATGCGTAGCACACGTGATCCATTTCCTGCACATTCACTGACACAAAAGAGTTTTATATGGCACAGAAATGGGCGGTCATGGACACAAGTATTAGCATTCACATATGGTCTTGGACCTTGCATCATTATTGACTACCACATTGTTTAAACAAGTTCTTTAACGACGACGTTAGAGGTCATTGCGCCGGACGTGGGACTTGAACACATGATATAGAGGAACTTCACATAGAACTTGACTTAGGCGGACATCACAAATTTTCGAGCTCTGTCAAGGCGCGCACAAGGGAACGCCCATTCTTATATAGCACGAACATAAAGTCAAGGAACCCTTTAATTATAAAGCTAAGCAGATGTCATGGCTACGAAAACGATCGCAGTTTCAAGCTTGGAGATCTTCAACAAGGCGTAAATATGAGTCGAGTGCACGAGTTTCAAGCATATCGTGCAAAGGTGAAGTCATTATAAAGTGCGAGGCGACAAGGGCTCGGAGAAAGACATCAGGGGAGCGCAAGAAATGGGAGGGCCTTTCTTCCCGCACAAGTTTGACGGCTAATGTTGTTTCATTCCAAGCCACGAAAACTACAAAAAATGAAGAGCCATTTTATAATGCAGGTGGAAATATCAAGGGGAGCCTCTATGGCATACATTTTGTAGAAGTTCGCAAGATGTAAAGAACTACAAGAAAGTAAACGTATACATTATTACAGCGCGTGTCTTTCGATCGCGTCAACACATAAAAGGAACAATGAAACGATCAGACGTAAGCGTCAGGTGTATACAAAAACAAGCATAGCTATTAGAGCTGCACTGCAATCGGGAGAGCAGCGATGTAAAACGGAGCGCTCTCCTTTTTGGCTGTCGCTTAACGCACTGACGACACGTGGATGTATAGTGCAGTTGGCGAATCACCGCAGCTTAACAGAGATTGACTTTATGGAGAGCCCAGAGGGTATCAAATGGCGCGCTTTCACTTGCGGCCGAGGCCCACCGGTGTCAAGATATGCACGTGTCAGGGTTTCTCTTCGACCGGATAGCTGCGCTGGTTTCTCGCTTCGCCTTGTCCCCGCCCTACGCTGGGGACAAATAATTTATCGCATGAAGCGATAGCTTATATCCGACAATCTTAACGTCATTCACTTCGACCACGTCGAATGGGCGTTTCCGCATCTTTTCTACTGTTTTTTGTCCCCTGATACGTATCGTGTTCGTACGACATTAGCCACGTTTTAGTGAAGAAAATAGTGGAGCTCACCGGAGGCACTTATCGCAACAGTATGTTAAGTCTGCGCTACAGAACCAATTTCTTTCAAATATAGTTGCAAATAAGGACAGAGAGACAGGAAGAAAAAAATCGGTGTGGTTTAGCTCTGGTTAAACCTGAACTGACGCAATAGCTACAGCTGGCAGAGTGGAACTCCCTCAGTCGAATTGCAAAATCAGTCTTTCGCCGCTCCGTTTCGCCGGGCATTCCTTCTTCATCTTCGTCCCTGGATGAGGATTCACTCTCTGCACTCCTCCCCCACTCGGTTTCGCCGGCGCGCCGCGCCGCCGGCAGCTGCCTCGGTGGCCACGGCGCCTCCACGCTGAAGGCTCGAAATGCTAGCTTAACGTAGGCGAGCGGCGCGCGCCCCAGCTGTGTGCTCTGACGTCACTCTGCGCATGCGCACAACTGACGAGGCAGTCGGCGTGTGCTCCGCCGTCGGCGCAGCGGCGAGGCGCGCGGCTCGCACACCAGCTGCGGGCTATGACCTCGCTCCGCGCATGCGCACAGCTAGCGGAGCGGTCGTGCCACGGCTGACCGCGTAGCCACGCTGACCTCCGGAACTGGCTAACGTAGTGTAGCTATCGCTACAAAATCTGGTGGAATGGGAGCACTGTGTTCTGCCTTCATCGATAGGAACAGATGTGCCGGACTTTCAAAACAAACATGAAAAAAAAGTATCGGGAAATTTGAAGTCACAGTTCGTGCATAACATTGCTGTTGCTCGGCAGAGACGTACCCTTTTGTCTGTGTAATTTATTTTTCTTTTATCGCATTCAAGACTTCATATGCGATTTGATAAAAATATTTTTTCGCACCAGACTTATAAGCACGAATTCCTCAAACACTACCATTAAAACGAGTAACTCTCCCAGCGATGCTTTTTCGTCTTCCCCGTAGACTGCTGTAATAATATCTACGTATTCATGTGGGCAATTTTTATCGGCTTAAGAATAATATTTTTCATGCGGAGGTAGCATAATGCGCGTCTTCGAGAAAAAATACGTGAGGACATCATCCCTGGAATATTGACTTGACAAACAGTGATCCTTCTATGTTAATAGTTCCAAACCGTGTGACATATATTACAAATTTTTACAACCCTAAAAGGATAGGCCACTGGTTTTTGTGCGGCTAACATTGTTAATTGTACTTATTCTGACGTGGATGTAGTATTAAGGGGTAAAAAATTTGAATGGACATTTAAGCTAATCGATGTTCCTACCAGGTGCGACACTTCTGGTTCTTGCACATTGATAGATCATATATTTTCCTCATCATCTTCTGATTATACCACTGGAGTAATGGATTATTTTTTCATTACTGCTCACTATCCTCTGTTCTTCCTTCTGGGTGTCGCAAAACGTACGCAGTGTCACCAATATTCCAAAAATTCTTTCAATGAAACGTTATTTATCCAGAAGGTACAAGGCACTTGTTGGGAGAGCGTTTTTCAGGAGAACTGTCCTGACAGGGCGTACTCGATATTTTTATCAACAATGACAAATTATATCAATGAGTGCACAACTCATGTGTCCTTTCAGCAAAGATTCTCGTCTCCCAGAAATCCATGGATTACAAATGCGTTGCTGCGCTCTATATCAAAAAAGAATAATCTTCACAAAAAGGTGAGACTGCAGCCGTTCAACACAGCTTTGCGAACTAAATTTAAGAATTATAGCAATATCCTTTCTGGTATCCTTAAACGCGCAAAACGGGACTATTATGAAAGACAGATAATTCAGAACGGAATGAATACCAGACGTAATTGGGAGCTTATTAAAGAATTTCTTAATATTACAGAAACTAACACGGGCATTAAAAAAATAATTTACGACAACGAGGAATGCATAACCGAGGCTGACATATCAAATGCTTTTAGTGATCATTTTGCCACTTGCCAGAACGCGCTATCGCCTAGTGTTTTACGCCATCTCCCACGTAGCCCTCAGTCATTTTTCCTTCGACCGGTCTCTTCCGAAGAAGTTTTAAAGGTAATTTCTTCTCTTAATGTCACTGGACCTGGCCTATATCCTATTCCGCCTTCTAGAATAAAACTGGTTGCGGCTGACATATCATTTGTTTTTGCAGATATCGTTAATAAAACGTTTAGCACAGGCATATTTCCTGATTTGATGAAACATGGTAAAGTAATCCCTGTGTTCGAAAAGGGTTCTCTTGAAAACTTTAATAACTACCGCCCAATTAGCATTTTACGGTTTTTTAGTAATATCATTGAAAAGCTTATTTACACTCGTCTAATGCACTATCTCAACAAATTTAACCTTCTTTCTTCAATACAATTTGGTTTTAGGCAGAAATATCCGACGGAATTGGCATTAATTAATTTCACGGATAACAATTAACGCTTTATTGACGAAGGGTTTGTTGCAGGAGCCATATTCGTCGATCTAACAAAAGCCTTTGACACTCTAGATCATTCTATTCTTCTGTGTAAGCTCGAATCTTTCGGTATTACTGGCCCACATTTAAATCTTATTCGCAGCTACTTGTCTAACAGGCCTCAAGTAGTGTATCTTAATGACCAATTCTCTTCTACTAAAGTAATTAACTGTGGCGTTCCCCAAGGCTCTATACTAGGCCCATTGTTGTTCTTATTATTTATAAATGATCTACCTAATGTACTTACCAATTGTAACTGTTTGTTATATGCTGATGACACGACCATCTGCTCATCACAGAAATCGCTTACCGCACTTCAAGACACACTTAACACTGATCTTAACAATGTGTACTCCTGGTACACTAATAATAAACTTCAATCTCTTAAAAACAACCTTTGTACTATTTCATAATCCACAAACGTCGATTTATTCTTCAATAACTGTCTCGTTAAATACTTATGTCATACCGACATCTGATACTGTTAAATTTCTGGGTATTACTCTCGACAAACACCTTAAGTTCAATAGCCATGCCAACTCGCTAATAAAAAAGGTTTCAGTTGGCACCCGCAATGTCATTAAAACACGCGCATTCTTCCACCCTCATAATATTAGATCGTTGTATAATGCTTATATTAACAGTCATTTATCATACTGTTTATCTTCATGTGGTAATACATATGCCATTTATCTCAAAGCACTTCAAAGTCTTCAAAATCAGGCAATAAAATTAACGACCTTTAACTCAATCCGCTGCCATTCTTTACCTATCTATCAACGTCTTAACGCGTTACCCATTCAACAGCTGTTCTATCATAAGTTATCACTCATTACATTTCTTCTCTTTCATCGTGAAATAACCTCAGACAGTCTTCCTTTGATAACCTCATGCACAAAAATAATACTAGGTTTTCAGAACGCTATAACCTTCTATTACCTAAAATGAGATCTAACTATGGTAAATTTACACTTCGTTTCTATGGTAACCCACTTTGTAATCTTCATCCCTGTTAATATTAAGTCATCTCTTTCATTGCAGTTTTTAAACACAATATGAAAAGAATACTGTTAGCAGAACCATCTTTTCATTTGTCATAAATACATTTATTAAATTTTCTTTACATTATTTCTGTTATTGTATCTTTAGGCTTCATGTTTATGTAAAACGCTTTGTATTTTTTTGTTCGTAATATGCAGAAGAGCGAAATTTTTATTACAGATTACTAGATATTCCTGCTTATGATTATTTATTGTGATATTACTGTATAACGCTTTTTTAGTATATATCTAATTGTCTTCTATTTATTTGCACTTGTTCCCTATGAATTGTATTTCTTGGCGCGTTTCTTTCTTTTCCTTTTTCTTTTGTTTTGTTTGTTCGCCCTCTACTTGCTGCTCTAATACTCTTATGCACCCACTAATGATAGGAGGTCCCCCTGGCAGTTTCTCACTCTGGGACCTCCTGATGCTGTATATAATATGTAAGCCCGTTTCTTGTACATGCAATAACAATAAACTTGAACTTGAATTTGAACTAAGCTCCACCTAAGAGTATGAATCGATAGCCTTAATGGGCTAATGAACAATAATGCGGAATTGGTCAGCCTTAACTCTACCTTCACAGATCCCTGGGAGTCCTGATACCACTCCTGGCCAAGTGGTATCGCGGTTAAACGATGTGCCACTCACCTGCAATGGCAGGTGCTTTCTGGTGGATTTGTGCGGCCCAAGTTGTTATTCCCAAGCTACCTCTCGTGATCAGTCATAACTTTAAATTCCACCTGCCATTCTTGTTACTTTGCTCACAATCCGGTGGGCAGGCTGTTATGATACTACAACGTGACGTTACCTACATGACCCACTTAAGTTGCTCCTACTAGGATTTTTCGCTCACAACGGCGATGACGCCAACAGTGACCGCAACGACGACGCCCTATGAGCTGCAGAATGAAAGCCTGAAGCCTGAACGCTGTCTCGATAAAAAACGTTTCCAAGAGAAATGGCAAGCGGCAGTTGAAATGTTTAGTTCAAGTGTGCATACATTACCTGTCTTGTGTGATTTTATACGGAACTCACTGGGAATAGCTTCGTCGCTTTAAAAATGCCAGATGGTCCAGAAATTTCTGCAATTTTGAGGCTCTGGTTTTCCGTGAGTTCTAAGGCTGCAGAGTCGCTTTACACACGGTGCATATTTTGCGAAGTGTACAGATGAACAAAAATATGTGAATCTTTTCGTATGGTAATATTACTTGCTGTCATGACTTTGTTACGTTGGCTTTTTCTTGTTCAATGTACTCGCAAAGGACAGCCGCTATCTAGACTGCTTCAACGGTAGCAACACTCTCAGCGTCCTATTTCGTAACATGAAGATCGCGTGTTCGCGTGCGGGGCGATCAGAGTCAGGTCATTGTGGGCAGAGGTATAAGTTCTCCTGAAAACATATCTTGCGATTTCATGCATTTCATGAATACTTGTACTCGCGACTCAAAAGGGAGGGCGATAGCACCTGTTGTTCAAACTCGGTCTTTTCCTTTTTATCACAAAAAATGAACTATAAGGCAATCATGCCAGTAAATAAGTAAAGAAAAAGAACCAATACATTTTTAAATGCTATCTGAGAAAATTTTTTTCACAAATTAGCATTCTTGCAACTTAACTTCTGTATATCATGAAAAACTTCTCGATATACAGGCGAAGCGCAGGGCGCAAATCCTGCATTACTCTGTTTGTACCGATTGCCTTAGAAGCCCATGTGTTCGACCCTGGCTACCTTCTATAAGTAGAGCCTCTGCCTCTTCTTCGTTTTCGCCGATCTCCAAGCTCCCCAACCAGAATAAAATCTTGAACCTTTCATCATTCTTTGGCGTTAGGGTACGCAGCTTAAACTATAGGTAGTAGCCTAATAGTGTGCACTTTTAAAGACATAGGTCCTGATTGCTGCCATCCAGGAGAGCGTGTACTACACTTCCAGAAAATTACTCCACAATCACAAAAGTACTCCACTTTGAAGGCTCCCTCTAAAACATTTCACAACACTGTTCGCACTTCGAATTATTGACCAATTCGCTCTCGCCCTACCATAAGCTTGACGTGCCGGTTAGCTCACTTGATAGAGCGACTGCTCCGATGAAGCGCTGGTCCCAGGTTCCAACCCCAGACTAGGACAAATTTTTGTTCAGCTACGACGAAGTTTTTGAGAAAGCTGTGTAGCTTTTCTTTGTAGCCGTTAGACTGCGCCTGGGTGGATGTCAATGAGTAATTACTCCCTTATTACAAAATAGTTTCACTGAAATACAAACAAAAAAGTGGCTGAAGGCCCTGTATACAAGTCATTCTAGGATTTATTCATAAAACTCAAAATTACCACCCCTATTGGTTATCATTAAAGAACCTTTCGTGGCACTACAGAGTAACGTTTTTGGCGTAAGACACCACTTTATAGAGCACGAAAATTATTACTGAATATTTTTAATTATTTAATCTTTGTCGTATAGTCATTGAGCGCCTCTGGAGGGCGCGATAGCAGCTGCAACTATTTAAACCCTGATCTCCCATGGCGCTTATGACATTTCTCAGAATCTCAATAGAATGAAGGCTGTTTTTCAAGTTTCCTTTCAGTAAAACCCAAGTCCACCGATTCTATTGTTTGATACCTCAAATAAGAATGACAAGTGCTACTCACCAACTTTACAGTGGTGCCATACCCACTTGCACTGTATTCACATTAATGTTTGGTGTCACGGCTAACCAGTGTGGCAAATATTTTCATAACCAACGTTGCGAGCATAAAGTTTCCCGGCGTAAAAAAAAAACTTAATACCCTAAATCATCCATGCGGCTAACGGCTTCTGCTCGCATATAACGGGAAAAGAACAGTTATCAGGACCTTCAGAAAGACTGAAGCACTCACATACACAGCAGATCAGTAGGTTCTTGTGCCAATGTAAAAACAGTTTACATTTAGGTTTCGAACCATAATTTTTAACGTAACTACCCTCATGTTCTATTTTAATACCCTTAGTTATGCTGATGAAACAAATATTTTTATTAATTGCAATAGGCAGGAGCAAGGGCTGTGAGTCCAGGGGGATTGGGCGCTATTAATGATCCTGAAAAAAGCGTTGAAATTGCGGCCAGTCGAAAAGATTAAAAAACCCTGGTTATTCCCCAGATTAACGTGCTGATTATTTCGATTTTTAATCTTTACTTGAGGAGCGTTTTCGGCCACATAGAGAGTGTCGTTAAATAAACAATTTCAAAAGTTCGGTTGTCACTTAGCAGTCCCAAAACAGTATGCGCAGCGTGAATTTTAGAGTAACTACTGACATCGCGCGTATTTGCGACTAGATGTTTTCGTGACATTTTGTAGCGAAAGCTGCATTGGCCACGAACTTGTAGTTCTGCCGTGCTCGCATTCAAACCGTGGTCGCACTGCTCCACGTGACGAACCACGTGACAACAATTAGCCATGCAACCAGACTAACATGGACTTGCAATCAAGATTAACCAAGGCTAACCAAGCTATGTCTTAGCTTTCGCAACGTATATCCTGCTGTAACCAAGCTAAGCCACTGCCAATTTTTCTGTTCTCTTTGGGGGCGCCGAAGGTATGCAACGTCCAGATTACGGGCGAAAAGAGTAGACCTTACGTTATAGTCTGCGGACATCACTCTGTCACTTCCGTGAATGTTTGACGGGAGGTCATTGCGGGCACTTTGGCCTCCATCAGAGAATGCTGTCTGGGAAGTTTTTAACGGGACCACCTGCCCTTAACTTATGTCTTTTATGCACTAGAAGCCATCCATCCTCTTGCGATGCACCACATGGCGGCTGATCTACCAAAACACACAGACTTCCAGTAGAAACAGTGACTTTTCGTGACAGTATGTGTTCCTGCTAAGACTTTTTTCACAATGCATTCCTCTTCCTGTTTTACTACACGCTAAGCGATGGATATGGTCGCGCTGCTCTATGTATGTTGTAGGTTTGCAATTAATTTCGTTGGAATCTCCAGCAAAAATTTTTAAGCCATTAATCAGGACGCGGCTTCTTACCGGCGTCCTCAGGTGCGATGCAGAAAAAATACGTCGCTTAAGTTTGATAAGTCCACGCATGTGTATGGGGAAAACTTTTATTGACCTTAGGAGCTCCAAGCCTTGCCAGATACACTGAACATCACTTTGTATTGAATATTCAGGGAGTATGATTGACGCAAATATGTGGGAAAAATTTGCCTAATAAAACAAAGGAAAATAACTAAGAATCTTTCACCTGCAACCAGACTGTCCAGTGTCAACATAGCTTAAGGGTAGGTTCTTTGCAAGAGCCTCTTCATATGTTGGTTGCTGCTACAGGTAAATCATAATTAGTAACTACGACCTATTAGCAGAAACTCCACCGAGTCTTCGGCTTTCTACAACCAAAGTCGTGGGCACTTTTGTTGGAAAAATAAGAGTGGAGAGTTGTAATAACGGCCCTTTTATTACGAGAAAAAGCGTCACTGAATACATGCAAAAAGCAGAAACAAAATTATTTCGCTTTACTAAGTTGCAAGAAATGAACACACATGATTGTTTTGTCTCTGTGGAGTGTTCTCAGACCTGCGGAGGTGTCAAGAGTTGCCCGGTGCGAGCCTCTAAAAATTCTGTACGACGCTGCAGATGCACTGTGCCGTCTCATCCTGGGCAACATTATGCTAGAGAACAGTGGCGCAAATAAGACTGGATAAGATAGAACATTAAGCATGCACACACATACCAGCAGTTAATTTGACAGTAGGAAGCCATATTTTCGCCGTTTCGTTCACCTGACTTCTGGCACCAAAAAGACTTATTGGATATTTATAACGCCGAACTCAGGCACGTGGACACATCGCATGATTGCTCTGAACACAGCCACCAAAACGAAGGCTTCTTAACCCAAAGATAACAGCATCCCGTCGTGTTGCTATTTGCGTAGTTTTGATGAATAATTACTGAAGTTAGAGGTGTTGAGAAAGCAGTTTCAATTTTGGAGCACACGAACGAAGACAAGGGGGAAGGACACCTTCAGGATGAAGCGATGAGGTTTCTCGCTTTAGTGCTTACCATTCTTCTTTGAAGTTGAAACTTTTTGTCCACTCAGACAATAGCATATCGTGTGTACCTGTTGTGCAATTCAACTTTTTCGGTTTTGTATTGCAGCAGTCTACGGAGTACAAGGGAGAGTATCGACGCGTGTGACGAAAATGCTCAATGTGCAAGCTAAATTGAAAAAAAAATTTGTTCTGTTTGCATCGGTTGCTTCTTCACGGACTTCCGCGGCATGTTTTTTTTTATTAATATCCAAAGATATGTTAACGGTGGAAGCGAAAGGGTTAATGAGTTGTGATGCAAGAAAGAAACAGTGCGAAAATAGAATAGTCATCCATGTTTTCCAGTAAAGCGTGATGAACTCTTTCGGTAATGGAGCGTTCCCTCCGATGATTCGGAGACAGTTGGTATGCGATTGGTGCTGAAGACGCCTGTGTTTACTTCTCACATTCTTATTTCATTCGGAGAGCCATGCTGATGGGTGAATTTTACCAGGATATAATAAAACATTCGCAACGAAAATTAACTTTTATAACTTTCGCAGCAAAGACTCCTTTACCGCTACTACCATAACATAACGACGGCCGCAAAAAAAGACGGCTGAGAAATACACCACTACTGCTTCTCGTATAATTCTATGCAAGGTACTGCGTTGAAAAGAAGGCGTGATACCATTAGAGCAACAGCATGCAACTCTTGAGAGTCACGTATAACGACAAAATAAAAGCCATAAAAACTTGCGGCTCGGAACTCGAAGCACGTATTCGATTACAGTCATAAAGTGCAAACAAAGAAAAGAAAGCTAACTGTCGGCCCTAATAACGCGAGCACAGGCAGCTGAGCCTTTTACGCAAATGAGAATGCTACTGTGCGGAGGCATGTCGCGTAAACTTGGAGAGCTCTGCTCGATCATTTTCTTTGCAGGGATCGTTCCAGAAGCGGTAAAAGAGCAACGTAAATGCGAGTTTCAGAGCAAGTGTAATGATAAATTTTTTCTCCGAATTGCAGTAATGTGCGCAGCCTCCCGCGCCGGAACTTCGTTTTGTCCGTTGCTTAGTTCGTGCTGATTCAAGCACTTGTTCATTATGGTCTACACTACTTAAAAGTGAAAAAGATCAGCAGTGCCGGGGTATCTGTGAGCGTAGTTACTCCTCCTTTCCAATTTTCAGGCAGCTCGCTCAGCTTGCCCCCCCAAAAAAAGAAGAGTCTAGATCGACGAACAAACTCGTGCTGATGTTGGTCACCTACTGCAGGAGAAATTAAGGGATTGAGGCGGCGCGTTTATTGCACATGGGAAGCGTCATATATTCGCAAGATGTTAAATCCATCACCCGGCATATGAGCCACCCGACGCGTTACCGCAAGTGCACTCCCCGAGAACCTTGTTACTGTTAAAAAAGTAGCTGTGTCATTACTGCCTCCAATCATGCCAGGAAAGGTGTATATGATAACAGGAGACAATGGCTCTCTAGTGCTAAACTATTAGCGTTCTAGCGGTAACAATGACATTATTTTTGCACCAATAGGCTCGACCAGTGAGATTGTGGGTTTTACAGCAAATTTTAAGACGTTAGTGTCTTGTTTCAAGCCGGAAAACTTTTTCCATAATCTCTTTTTCAGGAGGCTCTTAAATAAGTGGATTCATAGAAACCCAGCTCACCGGCTTCGTCAAGGTCAATGTAAGGCACAAGCTGACGCCATCGTTATTCGCGCTGTAATCAGCCTTCTGTCGTCTACTGTTATTTCAGTTGCTATTCCAAACCGACTTGGGAGCTGTACTTGTACAGAGCAATGCAAGCACGTCGCAAGTGTCGAGTTGAAGCGGTCTGTCTGCTGCACACCCGGAATGCTCTGCACAGACTCCGCAGATTGTTAGACGCACTTTAGCGTACCCTCGAGCAGGCTAAGTTACTAAGCCCCGTTGACGGCTGTCCCATGTTTCAGTAGAGGTGCTCATATTTATCGATTAACTACGTTTTTCAACTATTGCACAAATGTTTGCTACTGGAGCCGTAAAAAAAATTCATCCATATGGTTTGAGTACCTCGACTCGTCTCTTCTATCGCCTGTTACGTTTCTGGAGGCATTGCCACTTGTTTGTGAAAACATTCCTCAATACAATCGTAAACCTCTGCAAACGAAGGTTGCTCAAAACTCAAACGAGCTGTTTTTTTCTCCCAAAATCTGGCAACGAAGCAAAGAAAAGCTAACAGGCGTTGACGATATCAAGAAGTGATTGTGTGGCCGCGGGTAAAGTGCGCGTTGCATCCTGCCAAGCTCAATTTTACTATGACTGCGAAATCAGTTATCTGAGCTTTCAAACTTGAGAAAACACACGGAGTGTATATTATAATTAACATTGTGCTTCCTATATTATTATTTTGCCTTGTGTTTCGTCAAGGCGTCCGCGAAGGGCCAAATAGAAAATTTATACCTTGTCAGTGATTTTTTTTGTAATTACTTTATTCGTGTCACTGTCTGTCGATTAGTCTTGCATAACACATAGCTGTGACGGTTGCATTCCGGCCTTCAATTTTTATTTTCGAAGCACGAGATGTATTGAAGGGACATCGACAGGAAGGGGACTGGAAATGAAAAAAATGAACTTCACGTTAATATTTGCTAATAATATTTTCACGTTAAATTGAAGTAAATGTATCGTTCAAAAAAGGGTCGTCATTTTAATGCATCCACAATTGTTTCATATCACAGCATCAGCACTGCAAAAATAGTTCCCATGAAATGATGCTCACCGGCAGCAGAACCAGAACGGTGGACTGTGTGTGATAGCATTTCATGTAGTTCACATGGACCAAAATTTTGATCAAAGTTTTAGGCCTTAATCCCGTGTTCAACGGCACCACAAATGTATGCTTCTTTGACGGGTTAGCTGGACGGATTGCTTCACTTGCAGCTTACTCGAAAGTGCACGTATTTTGGTGCGATGCAGTCACAAGTAAACAGGCCGCTGCGCTGACAATTACTGCGTTTCTGAGCTCCTAAAAACTGACAAGAATGTTTCTTGCGGTGGCCTGCACACCTCTAGAGAAATAGGAAGACTAACAGTAATTGTTAAAACGGTGAGTGCTTAATAACAGTTAAACAACCGATTAGTTAACACGTCTTAGCTTTATTTTGATGCACTATACAGCCGACAGCGTCATGCCGAAAATGCGCTCTTCTAACTCAAAAAGCCGAATTCTAAAAATATGAGAGCGTATTACGCAAACGACCCGGTACACAGCAGTAAACCAGAAGGGCTTCCAGTTACTTCTAACTCCTTGCTGATTCTTTTGCAGTTCAATCCTTGTCACTTTACTAGGCGCCGAAATTACATGGCTCTACCTAACGCAATGTGAGGGAGGCCGAAGGGGTGCGATTTTTGAGAACGAAAAAAGACAAATGAAGGACGCAAACAGATGTGCCTGGTCCTTATTCTCGAAAATGGGGATGCACTCATTTAAAATTTGTAGATTACAGCAAACCCATTTATAAATGACTAGAAGCCTATCACGCCTCTTAATCCCTTAACTGCTCTTGTCACTTTACATGAAAATGCAGGTTCCGATGAAGCCGCTATTGGATAGCTGGAGAGGTGATCTGTTTAGCATGGAAAATTACGCGTATGTAACAAAGTGAATGAAAAATCTATTCTCATAAAAAAATGATTCCCTTGCGTGGAAAGTACGAGAAGGCAGATAAACGGCTACATCGGCAAAGTCCTCTCGTTGCATATGTTGGCGCAGTGCATATGTTCTAATATTGCGACAACTTGTTACGCGCTTCAAAACGCAAAAGAAAAAAGCTGTGCTTGCCATTCAGTGTACACTACTTAACGAAACAGTAAGAAAACTGCAAAATGCAAGGATTGGTGACGGTCCGTTGAAGTGGCGAGGTAATACTTGCGAGCAAGAAATGAAAGAAACTTTCGAAGCTTGTGCAGGTTAGCGTCATCATAAAGAGTTCAGAGGCCCACTTCTTATAGCACATCCCGCAGCAAAATTATTGAACTATAATAACGATGAGCATGATATGTTATAATATAGGAGTAATTACCCCTTTAATCATCCTCGTAGCGAAAGAATTTTCCTCTCCGTGTTCATTTTTACGTACTGTTTGTGCGTGGAGCCTTCTAAACAAAATATAATTTCAAGTCAGCCATCTTCATCCGGCTCGAACAGACATCGTAGACACTGAATGCCATCACCGCCCAAGCAAAGAGGAGCAACTCTGTGCCGACAGAATACCTGAGAATATCTAAATCACGATAGCCTACTCTTTGAGGCCTAATATAGGTTTGACTTACATTAAGTGTCGAACTAGGACAAACAGTGATATTATTTTTGCCTTTATCCGCAAAATCAAAACAACTTTTACTTGAAGACGCAAGCTTACTACAAACTGCAACCCAAGACGTGGCAGTTATAGACAATATCCTTCAAAATAATATCACTCTCGTACTCTGAAAAGCGTTCTCTGAACTATTAGGCGAGTACTTCTATTTTAGTTATTTTCGCATTTGTAATAATAAAAGGTTGCATCAACGAGAAACATGGAAAAATTCCGTTTGCATTCAGTGTCACCTTTCTGGGCCGCTTCAGGTTCCTTCAGTACGAAAGGAGGAGAACATTTCTGTTAAATGAAAAAGTCTTGTTTCGTATTGAGCCCAACATCTAATATTTTTATTATATACCCATCGTGTAGTGTTAAGAAAAAATGCGCACGCTAATTACGATCAGAAACTGAATTTCCTCAATCGAAGATCATCATGTTCAAACTTGTCTTACATAATCCTTGCTCCGCACAGGCCTCTACTGCGCTTAACTTGTATATTTTCTAAACTTGTGGCTTTACTTTATCGACTCTATTGCCCTACTAAATACTTATTATTATGAACCCACTCGGTGTGAAGATTAATAACCACTTCTTCAACGTTTCAGAAAACGGCTCTCAGATGGCATACTTGTGTTTAACAATGAGGTGTGGAATTTTCCTCGGGGGGACGTCCATGTTGTCCGGGCACCTTCTGTTTGCAATTTATTGCGGCACCGATAATATCTGATATCTAGCATTTGCGATCTGCTATATACTATCATTACACTATTCGAATATCTGGGGCCGCACCTTGCTTATTTTAACGCTTCTTTAGTCCTTTCCTATCACCACCTGTGTCTGAATATCAGCTTATTTTTTTTTGCCTCGCAGACTACAACGCAGCCTTCGAATTTCAAAAAATAATTCTGACTCTTAAGGGCGCCCGTCGCGGTGGCTCAGTGGCTAGCGTGCTGGGCTAGTGATTCGGAGTACCCGGGTTCGAACCCGACCGCGGCGGCTGCGTTTTTATGGAGGCGAAACGCTAAAGCGTCCGTGTGCTTTACGATGTCAGTGCACGTTAAAGATCCCCAGGTGGTCGAAATTATTCCGGAGCCCTCCACTACGGCACCACACTCTTTCTTTCTTCTTTCACTCCCTCCTTTATTCGTTTTCTTAGGGCGCTGTTCAGGTGTCCGCCGATATTTGAGACAGATACTGCGCCATTTCCATTTCCCAAAAACCAATTATTTATTTATTTATATTAAAGGCACGTACAAAAATTTTGCCAATTCTCGGCGTAAAATACGTTAAGAAACTAAAAAAGACGCAGCATGTTCTTCTAGACAATGTAGCACGTGGATTCTTTAAAAACGTAACCTTCGTTTAAATAGCGCCAACAAGCTGAAAAAAAGTGAATCTTACTTTTATCTCTCCCGACAAAAATATAGCGGCTTTGTAGGAAACCAGGCTGAGCATAACATTCATAAGACTGGAGAATTAAAATGAAGAAAACAATGTCCCAGTAAAGCCCAAAAATACACAAAAAAAGACTTTACACTTTTTGAAATAAGGCCTGACAATAATTGCGGCTTTCTGTGTTTATTCAAACACGATTGAACATCGTATATGGGCTCGCATCAATAATTGCGGGCATATTTTTGCTCCGGAATTGTGATAGCAACTTGGCCAGCTAATCGAAAAAGAGAAATATATTTTTGAAGGAAGAAAGTTAACCCTTCAGCAATCGTATCTTTTCTTCCTTTGAAAAGAATTCTTAGGAGCTCACATGTTAGCTTTAGATACCCCCTAACAACGAGCCCTGAATTATTCAGTATCCAGCGTGCATAGCAGTGAAGAAATCGAGTGGTCTACTTCCTAGTCACAATGCCGAAAAGCGTTGGACGCGATTGGCAAGCGTAAAATTGCTTTCTTTAGAACCGGCATTGAGAGTCGGGGACTGGTCACGCAAAACAAAAGATAATATTAAATTTACGGGTTAAGATTAACAAATTTAGCATTCTTAAGAAGATTTGTTGCCGCGAGGTTTTTAGTATATTGGGTAGAGAATTGACGGTTGTAGTAAAGTGTCTATCTGGCTTCTTGTGCTGAATTTGCATGTTATCTTTAAATTTCTTCTTGCCTGGCATACCGTGTCCTTTTTTTACTAGGCGCAGCTTCGTCTTAAAGCACACCCTGTACACTCCGAGTTCTTTCCATGTTACTTGGAAACTCCTGACAGGGAAACACGTATGGTGTTATCTTTTTCTTGGAACTATGCGTTGAGAGAATTTCCCAGGGCATAGAAAAATGTCCGGGAAATGTTTTAGTTGACAATAAATGTTAAAGGTCTATAGGCGCCTAATTTTGTTTTCTTTATTGTTTGACCATTTAGATGTTTAAATACATGAATCACCGCGTGATATTTGCCTATGCTTGCTATGTAATGCAAAACTGAATTTCTTGTCTCGTGCTGCTTCCTTTGCATAAACTGAGCAATGCCTCTAACGTGCGGTTGAAGTTTCGGCCACGTGTGGCACGAAAAGAAATAACGAAAGATACATGTAGTTTAGATGCACTACAACCCTTAAACAAGCCTTCTTTATGAGCTAGAATGACAGCAAATGCCGTATCAGCAGTTACCTCGCTGTTTTTTTAGTGCCTCACGTGAACTAAAGGTCAACTACATGTCACAGCCATCGTTTGGTTGAGGAAACCGAAAGAGTGCCTGGCAAAAATTCATTTATATATAGTTTAACGATGTTATGCGACTATCACGTGGTGACCTGCGTGTCTTTCTGAATATGACAACACGTAAGCAAAAATGTTGTCTATATTCATTTAGTTATCATGAAAGCAGGACAAAGTAACTGTCAACGCTCTCTTAATGCGATGAGTAAAAAGGCAGATGGCTTGAAGAAAAAATGCGCAGACTGGTCAAATTATCAACTGCACATCATTTCTACGAAGGAAAGTTCCGACGCCTCACGAAATATTGTTTCAGTCAATGTGAGGGAAAACCGGGAGAAGGAAAGAGAGGCAATGCATTATTTTTGACACCGAAAATATGTTCAGTGTGTGCGGGTTGGCTACGGTTCAGCAAAGTCACTAATAACACATACAATTACTGACTTCTGTGGCGCTATTATGCGGGCGTCCAAGAACTAAGAGCATTTGCATATTGCTTGCTCTGTGACGCTCACGATAAGTGTTCGGGGGCTGCTCAGAGTCGCAGGTTTTACGATGATTTATACCCCACCCTATGGAGAACACCCTAACATAACCTATATACGAGCGTACAGGTTTCGACAGCGCATTCGGCGCTGTTATTCTTTGTTTTTTCCTCAGCAATGCTAACCTTAATTTTTTTGCAACAGTGCTAAGGAGTCAAAACACAAAAAAAAAGGAACGTTGCACTCTGTTTCTGGGCAAATTAGAATGTGATACACACGCGCTCACCTGTCGTGGTCATTATGAATAGTGAACCAAAAGACCCGTAAGGCAAAATAAAGTAAGGCTCAATCCTGAGGAAGTGTCATCGAAATGCTAGCAGATTTCATAATTGGTTGAGGCACCAATATTAATTCCCACATTGAAATTACTGAGTTTCTTGCAGTTGAGGAAAGCTTCGGCCCACGGAGGCTCCTGACCTATCGGATCCATACCCGAGCCGCTGTTTAAGGAAAACATTGTGCTGAAGCATAGATGTGAAAAGATCCAAACGTTATATAAAGAAATGTGCTATAACAGAAAAAATACCAGCCAACACCATCGCTTTATCTCGCAGTAAGCTTTAACAATAAGAACCAAAATGACTGCTGTGAACTGTAGGACAGTAATGAGGAGCAGAAAAACCAACTTGATTGTTGATGCACAGGCAGCTTCTGAACAACCTCGGTATCTTCATCTCACGCTGCGTCTGTTTACTGTGCTTCTGCGAAAGCACTTAATCTCGCCGACAGATCCTCTCACGGTAGTAGGAGCTGCAGTCCGCCAAATAAACGGACCACAGAAAAGCCCTGAAATTGGATCCAGGAGGAGACCCGCCGCGCTGCTCACTGGTTAGGGCGCTCGACTACTGATCCGGAGCTCCCGGGTTCGAACCCGACCGCGGCAGCTGCGTTTTTATGGAGGAAAAACGCAAAGGCGCCCGTGTGCTGTGCGGTGCTGATCAGTGCACGCTAAAGATCCCAAGGTGGTCGAAATTATTCCGGAGCCCTCCACTACGGCACCTATTTTTTCCTTTCTTCTTTCACTCCCTTCCTTATCCCTTCCCATACGGCGCGGCTCAGGTGTCCTACGATATATGAGACAGATACTGCGCCATTTCCTTTCCCCCAAAACCAATTATTATTATTAGATCAAGGAGAGCAGACGCAATGTTGTATGCCCGCATACCCGCAGCAAAGAAGTACGGTGTGCCGAAGGGGCGCAATCAGTTTTCAGCAGTCGCCCCTGGCACACAGCCACAGGCCCCAGAGAGTGGGTTCTGAAGGCGATACGCTGTTTCAGTCCAGACCCTATTAACTGCATGCGTCATGAGGAATCTATTCGCCTGCATTCACTCATCGCAGGTAAAAAAAACGCTGATGCGGAAGTGCTTCTATTAGCGGCATGTTCTGTTATATCCGCCGTGCTTGCTCATTAAAGAAAAATAGCATGAAACAACTAATGTTTATTACAAGGAATAAAACAAGATGAAGTAAGAAAGAACGGGAAAAACGTCCCCTTAATACGATGCATTGATCTTCCTCTAATTTTTTGTTTTATAATGCAGCGGCTCTTGTAAAACATGCACTACAATCTCAGTGATTTTATACGCGCACTTCATATAACAGGTGGAAGCAATAAAAGTAGCCTTGCACTTTTTGCCGTCCATTAGGCCAGCCAGAGCGGCTTATTCATTCCGCTCGGTTTAATAGATCCAATGCGTGGCGCTCGCAGAAGCCATGGCAGTGGTAGCCCCTCCAGATTTAGTCACAACGAAAATTTATCAATAACACACGAGAATCTTTTTGAAGGCTAGTCAGGGAATTGCTAACCAGCCTGCAAATATATCTTCGCAAGGTATAGCATTCATCTTGTTGGTAAGAGCAGCTGGAGTATACAAGCAAACAATACAAACAAGTATTCTGTCCGGTCAATGTCGTTGCTTTTTCTGCTGCTCTTGTGCGCTTAAAACCCTCTGCGCTTAAGACGAGAACCAGCATTTCCCATATTTAAACTGCCTTTTCTTTTCTTCTCTCCAATAAGAAACATAAAATAAGAAACACTAACCCCATTTACTAGTGTCCCTATATTTTGAATCTCATGAACGAAGACCAAGAGCGTTGCAAGCACATTTCGCTATCTCGGTGGTTAAGCTCTCTTTCGACTCTTCGATCGGCCTTTACGGAAAATAACAGATTAAGCTAAAAACGCTTGCCATGCGTTCATCTGCACGTAAGATTGTTGGAGAAGATTTATTGTCTACCGTATAGTGCTCACACTGCTATGCACTGTAGCGAGGCGGAACATGGTACCGGACATGCCAAGGCTTACAGGCCGCGTAATTCTTTTGGGCGTCGCTTGATGAATATCAAAACGAGCGTCTTTGCGTAAATCACAACGCGGAACGTAGAAAAGAAGTTTAGAGTTCGTAACTTGTTTGCTTATTCTATATCAGTGTCTGAAAACCGTTTTCTGATTGTAACCTTCCGGCGTCTAACGCTAGCACGGTAAAGTACTTGCATTGAAAGAGCAGTAGTTTGTCCTAAAGCGACCGAGAGAAAGAGTGAACCACTGCAGTTATTCAAGATTGAAAGTAGGCTGTGAATAACGCATCGTAGGAGTAAGAAAAATAAAACAGGGCTCTCAATTTTGCGCCAGTCGCCGGACTAAGCAGACCGCTCTCCTTGAAATATTTGTGCGTAAACTAGAGCTGTACTGCATAGCACTGTTGCGACTGCGCAGGCTGCCTCACCAAGTCTAACTAGAACGAGCAAAATTAAAAACGTCGTCAGATTTCACACTATAAAGGGCGCCATTGTGTACTGCGGCTGGTAATCGGTAAAACTTTGGCTGCTGCACGTTTATAAACATCTTAGGTGGGTTTCCTCAAACAACGTAGTGGTGATGTTTCCAAAAATATGCTTCCTTTTCGGTGAGTAGATCGCTCGGCTGCCTATATAGAATAAGTTCACTTATACATTTGTGGCTTAAAATTTCTCTTTACTATACTCTCTTTTATTCCAGACTTTCCTACTGTATTTTGGTTTGGGGTACAACCTCTAGTAAAAATTACCTGCGAATACTCAAGTTACAGAAGCGCGTACTTCGGTTGCTTGAAAGGTATACAGGACACCCACAAGAATTACCAACAGGTCCACTGTTTGTAAAGTATTCTCTGCTAAGAGCTGATGAAGTTTATTGTTTCAAGTTATTGCAGTATGTACAAAAACATAAACTTCACGTAAGTTGTAGCCCTGTCGAAACACATACGCTCACCCTTCGGAGGCAAGAGCGCAGAAAGCCTCGAACGCGCACGAATTATGGCAAACAGCATTTAAATTACCAAATTCCGGTGCTTCTAAACAAATTGCCTGATGATGTTAACCTAAAGAAACCAATGAAGAAAAAGACGGTAAAAGCATTGGTTATTGAGAAAGAAATTCGTTACCAGTGACTTCTCTTAAAATCATGTGTAGCGTCTGTAAACCAGTACTGTTTTTTTTTCTCTGTGTTTAGAAAGTCGCCTTTCTTTTTTCGTTTTTTTTTTCTTCTTTTTTATATGCACATATGTTCTCCGCGATGACTGAGCTTTGCACCTTTGTTAATATTTTATTCTCTTTGTTGTTTACATTTGTGCATAGTCATATGAACTGCATCCTCAAGACCTAGAAATGTGTAAAGTGGAACAACAAATGTGTGTTTTTTGTAATGCTGTCGAAACTGCATGCGGAGGGAGAGCCTCGTCAGGCCAATAGCCTTTAGCTTTCCCTTCGCTTTTTCCTTGTATTGGAAAGAAACCAATAAAAAATCACAATCACAATCACAATATCCAAATTATGTGAAATTAGTATTGCGTATTAAGTTTCCATCGAGTCTCAGATATACAGACTCACTGTGCGCACGGGCGTTTCATGGGAATGTGCAGTGCGCACCACTAACATGCATGTCTCTAAAGGGGCATTCTCTAACGTAAGTATGTCACATATAATAGGGAGTCTGAAATAAAATTATGAAGGAAAGAGGTGTGAAGAAGACGACATGGATTAAACGAACACTAAGGAAGATGAAAAAGAAGCATTCGGTGAGTTGGAGAGAGATGATTGGTGGAGAAGCATTCGGGGAGGAGGAGGGAGATGATTGATGGAGACAAGAAGAAGACGACGATAGGCTTACGTGGACTAACGCCAAGGCTATAAAAGGGCGAGGGAGAGCAAGGCACGGGGAGGGGGGGACAACTGAGAAGCGGAGGCTCCGGCGACGACGCTTCGGCTGGAAGAGAGCGACGCCGGCTACTGCTCCGGTGAGCTCGCAATCTACGGCGTCGCATCGTGGACTTCCTGCCGTTCCTGAGCCCGTTCCGGGGAGTTAACTGAGGACGCTACCACCTGCTGCGACCAGGGGTGTCTCCAGCGCTGTTGCCACCCATCCAGGTGGTGCTCCCAACGCCAACAACACCGGCTTCACCTCCACGGGCGTGTGTACCGGGAGTTTGTACGATGCAGCCAGTGACGCCAGCCGCAGCACGTCGAACGCTGTCTCGACGCCGGCTACTGGAACCATGCAACGCCGCAGCCGCACCGAACCAACCGTGAGCGCGAACGCCGAGTTAGTTTTGTGGGCTAGTGTGTGTATCACGTAGGGTGTGTAATAAATGTGCGTCTGTGTGGGTGCACCTGTTTCTTAGGTCATTCATTCGGTCCGAGTGTTCTCTGGGGAGATTCTTGACAAAATATATAAGCTTAACTCTGGTCTTACGACCAATGTCATCCTAAATTGGACATTGGAGGGATATTTTTGAAAGTGAAAACAGGAAGCAGCCGTTTACGTGCAAGCTTCATGCTTTCAGAGAGCATTCTTTTGCCTTTCAGCTTCCTAGGCAGTGCGCGAGTGAGTTCTGCAGAGCCCAGAACCGCGTTGACGCAAGGAGTAGACATGACACCACTCATGAAATGCAGCGCACTGACAAGGAACCGAGGACAGCTTTCTGGAGTTGGCTCTGGTTCTTTCTTTTTTTATGCGCAGGGCTTTTCTGCGGAGTGCTGGGAATGCTGACGTCGCTGCATGAATAATAAAGCAGCCGAGGAGATGTGAACGGCACTCGAGGGCGCGAGGTCACCGTCACTTGCATGGGACGAAAGACACAAGAATAACGTCAGAAAAGCACCATTATCGAGACCCCGGTTGGCGTAGTGAGGAATCTGGTGATAAGGTGGCAGGAAAATCCAGGCGAGAGTCTCATTAATTTCGCACGTGGCGTAATCCCAGACATTGTTTTCTGGCGGGCAGAACAGTATGGCGTCGTCATAAATTAGGTCCTCTAGGACGTCTGTCCCTTAGTCGTACGACCGCAAAGGCACGCTTTAATTACAGAACCTGTCGCGTCCAGAATGTTTGCCCTACTGATGAAGGCACATAATAAAGATGACCCGGCTCGAAGGCCTGGGACAGTTCCTGTCAGTAGTAAATACAAAAAAAATTGAGATCTTCGCTGTTCAATGGTTTGAATCCCACGAATACAGGATCAGGAGCCGAATGCCAAAGCCATTGGGTCGGTGCGGCGTCTTTTAGAGTGATAGTTTTGCTCCATGCACCAGCTCCGTTCAACACAACGTGACCTGTCTGTTGTATCATTTTAGCCTTCAGCCTAGCCAAAGTCAAGATGTGCCTGGCTAGAAAAAATGCACAGAAAAATAAATATAATCTCTGAATGGGAGTCTAACCCGCGGGGCCACGAACCGATCAGAATCACAGGACACTGTGTGAGACCACTCGCGTTACAGTATAAGGCTCTTGCCTGTCCTTAAAGGATCCGGGATTCCGTGCGATCTGTTAGTGCTGATTGTTTTTTCAGCTTGTGGAACAGCCGCATGATGGATCGACATGCAGAGCCACCTCGTTCATTTAATTTTCTGGTCAGTGACGAGCGCTCCTTGGTGCGGTGGGTTATGCTGCGCAGGACCAGCCGCCTGAATGGTTGCCGCTTCTTCAGACATGTGTATGTCTCCCGCCATTTTAATGTACTGGTGCAGTGCAGTGCAGGAACATATATGAATGCGTGTCTGCATTGCGCGATAGTATGCGTGTATCTAAAGCATGTCGTAGCTCAGCGAGCTTAATTTCTAGGCTATTGCCAGGGCCGAACATACCTTGTTGTTGTTAGCCTTAAAAAAGATGGCACATTTCCACACTGGGGAACCAGCCAAGAATCGGGAAGCACAGGTTGCCAGTCACCTGCGCAGAATAAAGTCAACAGAATACCTTAGCAGGCCTAGTGTTAAGCTGCAGCGCTCTCCCACGCTGCGCATGGTAGAGCGTCATCTTCATCAACTTTTTATGTCCAGCGGCACTGCGCCTTCAACGTCGTATTTTGTGTAGCACAAAGCCGTGTTTAACGCGAATTAGATGCTATGAAACATTCTCTGTAATTTGCAAAATTCTGAAACTTAGCTTGGCCCACCGCCGAAAGTTTAGCTTGGCACATTTGGACCATAATCGATGTCCAACCATAACTGAGCGTGCGACACACAATGGCGATCTCCGAATTTGGCCCGGGCCATTGTCAAAATGCTATTGCTTGACCTTTGTGTTTAACCATGGTTAAACACTGAGGGACATTTTATTGCAATTTATGTTGGAAACAAAATGACAAGTAACAAACTACCCGGCTTCTAGAACCAGGTTCTTACATTTCATTCAAGGAAATGCTTTATTGTGATGAAAATGTCAGTCTCATGCATACATTAAAAAGCAACCTATTTCATGGATACGACTGCGGTTTTGAAGAGGCCGCTCCCGAACCGACACGACTACATGGCCATCCGTAAGCCATAAGAGAGTATTTTCGGTACCGAAAAGAACTTCAGGAAATTCAGTTGAAAGCACAAATTTATATTAACTAAAATACACATAATTTATACTCCTGATTAGAGAGCAAATAATTCACTAAAGTGCGTTTCTTTAAAAAGTAGTGTTCCGAAAAATCTACCTAATTGTTTAACTAATTATACACATCTACTGAGGAACTCCTTCTCATTACACCAGCTCTGACATCGCTACAACTCAAGATTGATAGCAGGTTTGTCTGACAAAACAGTACGTCTTGGCCTGTTACGCAGCCCCGAAAAGCACGTTTATTTTAACTTCCGCGTACTAAACATTATGGCAAGAAAACCTCAAGGTAACGAGCAGGGCGATATTCATAATTCGTTCTAGAAACTTTCTTTTGCTTCCCTTTGTTCCAAAGCTCAACAGTATCTACAACCCGAAGAACTAGTCTTGTATATTGAATTTTCTTGGCAGTGATAGTAAAGTGCGTATATTTGTAAAGAAAAAACATTCGGTAACTTAGTTACCCTGTTTTTTCGGCAAAGAAATGTACAGGAAACGGCCCAGCCACCAATTTTTTATCAGCCGTTCCTTTATAATTTTTTTTTGCTGTTGGCATTGCATGGAGCACTAAATTTGTAATTTCGTCGAAAATGCGAGCTGAAGGTCAAAACAACACAAAAATAGTTGGCTCTCAGTAAACGCTATTTCACGATTACACTTTATTTTCTGAAGTACACGTAGAACAATGCACATGCGGTCAACGCTTACTTGTCCATTCTGCGAGGTGCACGAACGGGACTTAATTTGTACGGTGGGCTCCTGTCATGGCTAATTTTACACCCAAGAACATGCATGTCCAGATGGTCCGAGTTATGTACTTAAAATATTTTTATGAAGCTTAATCGACATTGGATGTACACGCAATTTTTTTCCGCCGCCAAGCTTTACGCCACGATTTCTTGATTGATTGTTCTCCGGCCGTAACCGGGAAAAGTGCTGACTTGAAATTGGTGCTAGAGTTTTTTGTCAAATGTCAAGACAAGTTATCATGCTTAGTTGTACGCGCATAGCCCTAAGAATTTATCAGATGAATTGCCGTTTTTAAATCTCAATTTCTGTTGTAAGAGCGACAAGTTACTGACACAAAATTGGAGGTCGTCTCTGGACAACGGCAGCTTGCTTTTACGAGTTGTAATTTAGGTGCAATACCTTTGCTTTATTTTTCTTAGAACTGATGAGCAGAATATGAAACCTTTAGGCTCTACAGAGCTTATTTAGGCTGTAATTTGCTTTTTAATGAACATAGGGCTCCCGTAGGCTATTTAGGAGATACAATTGCACTATGTGCACAATATTCGTGCTTAGGATTCTCATTGTTGGTGCAATATACAATGTTGCTTGCATAGCGTGCATCATTTATTTGGCTTTTTGTTTTTAACACATGTTGGCTTCAGCAGTAGATTTGACAAAGTTAGTGCTTTTGGTGGCGTGTCGCAGATATTTTGGCTTTTTCTTATAACGCATATTTACTTCAAGAATATTTCTGGTAAGGTTACATGAATAAAGTTTATATTCAAACGGCTGTCTTTAACTTGAGTAAAAACCTGTGTATAGCTTTAACTGCATGTCCTATATTGAAAATTTCAATTAAATAACAGCTCAAGTGAATAAATAGCAGTACACAAAAATAATCTCCAGTTAATAAATTTAGTCCGTCGCATAACGTTTGATTCATAAAAACTTGTCAAAAATAACAAGACTATTATTTAACCTATCGAAAGAACATATTTTCGAAACTGTAAGTGGCATTCTATTCTAATTAACGTTATACCAGCCGGCGGCGTGCGTGCAAAATATGTTCGACTGCTTTACCTATGTGCTTGTAGACTATTCTCTCTTACGAACACTGTTCTTCTAATGATAGTGAAATACATCTCCGCATTCGAACAGATTAAATGTGCTTGTGCAGCACGTCGTCGAATGGTGCTGCCCGTAGGAGGGCCGAGTAGGAAATCCACTTTCGGGATACTTAGAGGATGCTGGCATTTCGAGACAGCGGTAGGCATATCGCTTGGTTTAGTCTATAAAGCACAGGACGAGCAACTCCCGATATGTTGAGTGTAAGACTAACCCCGGATGTCCAATTAAAACCAACGCCACCAATACCACAACCTGACTTTCAAGATTTGTTTGCGATTTCTGCATTTTTATTGCACCCGGATTGCAATCAGTGCAGAGTGTGTAGGAACGTTTTACAGTGTCAACATCAGTTCCACGTTGAGGTCTTAGGGCCTGAATGGAGTCAGGACAGAATGCTTCGTGACAGCGTCCAACCTGAACTACAGACTGAGGCGACAAGTACCCGTATAAGAAAACATTACTTTTCCGAAGGTGAGCGCAAGCCCGCAGCATTTCATATAAAGTGTCAAAGCAAGTTAATAATTTAATCAAAAATGAATAGTTGAGCAAGGACGAGGAGACAGGCGGAGCAACACCGAAGGCACGTACAGAGCATCTTCGATGAAAAAAACCAACTCACCTTTATAAAACTACTAAATTAATGTTTCCTGAATACAGAAAAGTTTGCTGAAACATTTTTAAAGGAAGCCGCTTCTGTTCGCAAAACGTTTGCGCGAGCATCACTATCAAGCCTTCTCCAGCCCATCAGCTAGGCATCAGTCCCCTTGTGTACCTTAGTCTAAGAACCGCCATTGCAGCGTGTATTGAAAAGCGGTGTTTGCTCATAGAGATCAAATAAGGCCTCTAGCATTTACTTACTATACTCCACCTACCAACCGATTTGTACCGAACAGAAAGTCAACGTAGCAATAAAAAGAAAGGGAAAAACTAAAAAGAGTTTCTGTGATGGCCGATTTTCCATTCCTAAGTTGAAAAAATTATAAACGCAAAAAACAAATAAATCACTGTTATTTAAAAAAAAACTTCATCGAAACTTGATATTTTGCGAGGCCACTCAGGGTTGAAATCAGGGATCGTTTATGAACGGTCTATGAATGGTAGCTATTCACTGGACGCTCGTTGGGGATTTTATGACTGCTTCTATGACTAACATGTACGATGCAATAAGCTATCGAGAGATTGCAGTCTATACCTCCTCTGTGCTAAAATAAAAGGAGTTGGCGATACACATTGTGCCTTGTTATCCATTCAATTAACCTTTACCTTGCTCTATTCTGTAGGGGTACTCATCTTTTCGGCAAATTAAGCCTTAGAAGACAGCGCCACATGTGGAAAAGCGTCAGTTGTTTTCAAGGTGTTCATAGCGTTAATGTTCTAAAGAAACAAATCTGCATTATCCTAATAATGCACGTTTTATAACACTTTCTTGTTTTCGATCTGTCCTCACCAACGTTTTCCTCCCCGACCGTCCATATTGATGCAGATGGACTTGGCTGGTAGCATAGCCAGGACCCGAATCAAGCAGGCGAGAAAATTGGATTTTAAAAGGAACTCTTCACTGCACTGTGCGCGAAGTCTGAACGCGCGCAAGCTGGCGACTTACGTAAAGTTTTTAAACGGGGTAATGCCATTTTTTTGCCGTTTCAACAAATTAGTGCGAGAGGCCTGTTGCGCCGCACGCGGAAGCTTCGTGTGCAAAATTGCGATCCAGTAGAGTTTGCAGCGAACCTGCAGAGAGCAATGTTCAAGGTCAGTGCGAGCGCTAATCCGGGCGCCTTATTTGAAGCGATAAAAGGCGGAGCCTTTTTGGGTGCCTCTCTTTTGTGAACGTTCGGTGTTGCGAATTGCACAGACTTTGCCATGCAAAGTTGGCGGCAAGAGAATTTTCGCTGCTCTCCAAATTCAGTTATGAGATTTCGGCGCCTCTGATATGCGCTTTCTAAATCCAAGCAGTTATCGTACTGCGCGAAAGCGCAAGTATTTGCCGAGAGTGCGGGGTAGCAAGTGACATTATGCAAATGCCTCATCTTCCATAATTTAATATTCTGGGAGAGCTGGTTACGTACTTACATTATAACAGTGCAAAGGCGGCCTCCTCTCCCTTTGTACCGTCTTTGCGCTGTTAATATGGATGCGCCTCATATTTAATATTGCAATGATGGTAACCAACATTAAAAAATAAACAATAAGATTTCGTCTAACACTTTTCTTTTCGTCTAACACTTTTCGAAGTCGTAAGGATACTGTGAAATCTTTTTCTTCAACAAAATTATGCTAGTGAACCTATTGTTACGAGGTGGAAAGCCAATAAACGGGATGACGTGATTAGAGATGAAAATATCATTTAATGGCTGCGGGCCTAGCGCGATTGCTCCGTCCCACGCCACTGCCCTCTTCTTCGTCTTCGTAACATTACTCGAGTCCTCTGAGTGACTATCTCGATTGATTTCTTTAATTCTGAGTGGTAAAGAGACGAAAAGCATGATCAGAAAGGATAGAAGAAGACGAAATGCTTGCCACCAAGAAGAACGAGATGATCTCATGGACGGTAGCCCTGGAGCTTCCGGTCCAGTGGTCGATCACCCACAGTCGAAGGTCAAGGTTTAACGACTCGCCGGACAGCTTGGGCGGGGGTGTCGTCTTGGTTCGGGTCGTCGTTGGGTCATAGTGCGTCTGGCCCTGGTCGTCGGGTCTCGTGGTCGGGGCTGAGGACGGGACGGGGGAAAGCGGCTGGTCAGTTCTGGTCTGGTCTCGCTAGGGTTCAGCCGGGCGGTGGAGTCCACATCCCCTCTGCCGGTGACGAAGGCGAGCAGAAGCAGGTGATGATCCAAGGAGCAGGATGACAATGAGGAACCCGTACCTCGCACCAAATGTTACGAGGTGGCAAGCCAAGAAGCGGGACGACATGATGAGAGATGATAATATGATTTAATGGCGGAGGGCCCAGCGCGATCGCTCCGTTCCGCGCCACTGCCCTCTTCTTCGTGTAGGTAACAATATTTTTACGTCCTTTTATTGTTAATGATCGGAATATAACTTCTAATCTCACAGTTTGCTCTTATGCTTATTCAGAACCTACTCTTGCAAATCCACCATCTTTGAAAACTTCTTAATGTTCGACGTGAACATGAATTCATGAGCACTGTTCCCGACTTCAGCTAACTTGTCGAAAAAGGAACATTTATTCTCTACTACAAATCAGCAGAAATGTTCCCCTCTAACGTATCGCGGTGGATCCAATGGCGAACTATTGGAACCAAAGAGCAATTGCTTTCAGACCCCACATTCTTAGGTTGACCCGAAACTGCACAGGGAAAGTACCTTCCTTAGAAAGCATTGCGAGGTATAGCATATAGGCCCCTATACAGGTGTATAGGGGCCTATATATACTCCAGGTTCCCCAGCTAAATATATTCCACCTTTTAAGAAAGGCGAAGTGCCCCAGCCTAGTGATTTCAGCTGAGTGTTGCTCACAACCGTGTGGTCTAGTCTGCAGTACTCGATTTTTTCTTCAAAGTTAGTTCATTAGTTAAAACTAATTCGCTAAATGTTAATTCATTGGCTTGATGCCCAAAGTTTCCATACAGCACTTACATCTTGTCTGAAATAACAGCCAGCGTGGGTGTTTTCATAAAGGAACTATATACACAACTTTTTTTATTGGCCTTCAAAGAAAGCTATCAAGTTACCTGCTGCTGGATGACATATGGATGACAGTGAGCACGCAAATCGTCACCAGGGACAGCTTTCCATAGAAAAGCGAATTTTGTTTTCTGAGATGCGTCTCGGGGCATTGAAGTTGCACCGTTGTCACATGGAAGCTTTTTTTTTCTATTTTTGTTTGAGTTTTGATTTAAGGCCAGTAAAAAACCGGCTTTACGTAAATGGTGCCTTGGGGGAAGCTGTTAAGTCAGCTATCTTTCATAGCGTTCTGCAACTTCTGCATTGAAACTTTTTCTGAAGCCAATAATTACAGATCTAGGTAATTAAGGCTAACTAATTACTAAATTTTATGAACGAAAATATACTGTAGAGTAGGTGACACGGCTTTGAACAACCTTTCGTTGGTTTCACGAGGCTAGGACATGGTGCGTTTCTTAATAGCCTGGTAATGTTTAGCATGAAAATCTGGGTACATATATTCGCTTCCTTCATATATATACGGGGTCTGCGTTTCCCGTCATGTGTTAATTCACCATCGCGGTTTTTTTTTTACTCGGTCGCGTGGCCAACCGCTCCACCAAGAAAAGCGTATGGCTTATTCATTACTTGGTGACCGCCACGGGCTACGACACAAAGTGCGCGACAGCTAATAACCCTTTCCGCCAGGGGCGTTAATAGTATTTTTTCTGGCCCTTGCAGCCTTGCGAATAGGGGACCTTATTTTCGACAGGTGTTATTAGGTATTCTTATTTGCAAACAATAGCAAGTTATGTTAGCGGCGGGGTGAAGAAGAGAACAATGAAAATCCTAAAATAAGTACAACTTATGCAATATTTCTATGAAAAAAATTGAAGCTAAAAACCGCGAACCCCATCAAAAGACAATTCCTTACTAACGCAGCAGAGTAATGAGAATCCTCATGCTGCGATAACAAAACTGGACCGTCTTAAAACGAAGTGAGTTTTTCTAGAGTGCATTATCTAGTCTCATTTTAGAGTTCATTGTCAAGTTGATAAGCGCGGTATTGGTCGACAAGCCATGAGAAGCGCTTCGCAACTTAGGTCGCTCAACTTTTTAGCTAGAAGGTTCTGCGAAACGTTAATAACACCTGGCTCCCAAAATCTGCCTTCCAAAAACGAGAATATATTTTGTTCATTAGCACGCAACCAAAGAGCACGAAGAAAATTCCGTAGAAGAAGGAAAAAAAAACGGGGCTCTGAGATTAACGCCAGTTCATGGCTTCACCCATAGCACTCTCCTTGAAATAATGCTGCGAATGCTAGAACTGCACTGCTAGGCTCCCTCAGGAAGCCCAAAGAGAACGACCGGAAAAGAAAACGCGATTTGATTCCGTACACTGGAAGGGTACATTGAAAATAGCATCTGGGTGTCGCAGCTACTTTTTTTCATCGGCCCCTGCCAACCTCTCTGATTTTTTTCGTGAATATTTTCTAGCGGCGAAGTGTACTAAAGTATTTTTTTCTCTTTCCCATAACCACTGATATTAAAACTATTGTCACGCATTTGGTTCCTATTTCGAATAAAAAAAAAACTCGGGTATTGTTTGCACGTGCGTTTCATGCAATCGTGCATTGCCCATCGTGCACCACGAACCACTGACGTGAATATGATACAGCCTTTGCCAAAAGTAACCAGGCAGCTTGGTTTGCTTCTCATTCGAATACTAGGGCCATTACGGTTTCCCTCATAATTAAAAAGTTCTCGGAAGATGAGGACAAGGATTCTCCTTTTCTTACAGAGATTTAGATCTTGAGGATTGGCATAATAGCTTCAAAATATGATTGAGGAACAAACCGTCTAGCCTGGTTACTTTTGGCAAAGACTGTGCACAAAAAAAAAGCTTACCTCTACTCTTACATCCAATTTCAACATTCGGAGCACGTTCCATGGGAACGTTTTTAAGAGAAAACCTTAGGCACCAGCTTTGACGTACATTTTATGCTGTCACGTTTCGCCTAGCAGAGCAGTGCACGAGAAACCTTTTATCACTCACGCAAGTTTCGACACAGTTGCGTCAGCGAGTTCAGCTTGACCGAAAAGGGCGGTGACCAGGAGAGCGCAGACGACACCGTGCTTCAGATGCCCTGCAAGGCCAGAGAACTGAGTGCAGTATCTTGGAACTGCAGCTTTGGTTTTTGTTGTTTTTTCGCCGTCAGTCAGGGATTGTCTGCAGCCCGGAGTTCCCGTTCGCTGCATGCATAATCAAGCACCCGAGGAGATGCGAACCGCTCACAAGGAGGGCACGAGGTCACCTTCACTTGCAGAGGGCCAAAGAAACAAGCCAAGGTGCTGAAAGGCATTATTATCTAGACCTCGGTTCGCTTGGTGCGGAGACTATAGTGACCGGTTACCAGGAAAAAAAAATCAGAAAGCCACAGAATAATTTCGCTGGCTTCATAATCCATGAGCTTGTTTATGACGGACAGCAAAGGCATGCTGAAGTGATGATAATACCTTGCGTCGCCAGAATTATCGCGTCGAGGACGTCAGTCCCATAGACATATGAAAAGCAGCGGCATACGGCAGTTATGGAGCCTCTAATGTACAGAAGACTTGCCTTGTGAATGGGGGCATAAATTAAAAACTAAATCAAAATTTCATTCTTAGAGCAAAGTGCCCATCAGCAGCGGCTGGAAGCCACATGTCAACATTGCCGAAGGCATTGAACATTCAGAGAGGGCTGAGACTGTCGACAACATCGTAGTTGTAAAGAAAATGAGATGAGCTCAGAAGATGAGCTTTTGTTTACGACAGGTTATTAGATCCCAGGAAAGAGGACCGGCAAAAGCCTGCTGCAGTATAGGTTAAATCCCACAACTGGTGTAAAAGAGCGGTGGAAAGTCAAAGTCATTGGTCACTATTTAACAGTAGTGTGTTTTGCTATCAAAGTATTCACTGCAAAGCCAACAAGAACTTTTATCTGATTATTCACCCCCAGCGACATAGGGAGAAACTGCTTCACATTACTCCACCTATGACTCCGGTGGAACGGAAGCCGGTGACCGCTCCGGATTTAAAGCAGTTAATACTGACCAGCTGTACGTTTGTCAGTTGAAGGCAATATTTATTTCCTGCGAAATAATATAGATGTATGTATATTATAGCCCCTAAAAATCTTTGTTGATACTAGAATTTCTTGCGGGTGCAATTACCATGCGTATACAGAAGGGCTGTTACGAAACCAGTGCAAAAGTTGACATAGCGTCTTTATTACCTGAAATAAATCTTTCAAGTTATATTTATTTGTAGAATAACTCTTTTTTCTATAATCAATGTGTGTGAGCTCTTTTTGCACGCAAGATATCAATTTTTACAGGTAATGAATGCACAATTCCTTAGTGCGTGCAGCTAATTAATAACAAGGAGAAGAAATAGACTGTCATGCTGCTTTGACGTAGAAACGATACAGGCCATCCTATATCCACAGAAGGACATTGAATATTTACTTAATTGATGCTACTTACAAGAGCTGTTTGATTCGATGAATTAACAAGAATAAAGAAGGAATACCAGCGTCGAAGACAAACCATGCAGTAGAACATCGGCAGCTACCACTGACACAAATCGCCAGCGAGTCGACGAAATGGCACCTGCCCAAATCTATCGCTTGTAATGGAGTCTACATCGAGTCATGCCATTCTCTATGGAAAGAATTGCTTATAATGATCTACAATGGGAACGACCTGCGTTCGTTAACAAAAATGATGTACGAGCTTTGGATTACATTAAGTAATACGCGTGAATAAAAAAATACTCAGTGCCATAGGTACGTTCCCTTCTAACAGTAGACAAAGTTTCAGAAAGCGGCTCCGCCGGAAAACTTCGCTCAGGCTCTCCTTTGCCATTTTTGTTCCTTGCAGTTAGTTTTCCATTCGTCACTATTTTTTACTGCGTACAAAACGCAAGATGGCGGCCAAAATATTAAAAATGAAGTTGGATGTCAGTGAGTGCTAAATGCGCAATTGCACATCAATGCGCAACTGAGAAAAAAAAAATTAAGCGCATAAGCTGTCACCGCCAACTTGTCCATCCCTCCTGCTGCAGGGAACTGAATTTAATTTTAATTTTTTTACAGCGGGCGGCCTTAACATGCTCGGCACTGCAACTCCAGAGGGCCAAAAATAGTGAACCGTAAGATTTTATTACCCCTTAGTCGACTGCTAATTTAGATTGAAATTTTTTGTCCGCATAGCTTTACACCATTATTTCTCTCTTGATTGGCCATCTAAAATATTTACCTGAAATTGCCGCAAGATTTCTTTTTAAATGCCGGATCAGTTGTGTTTGACCAGTCATCCGTGCATAACATAAGCATAATTATACGCTTAAGTCTGATTTATGTCATTTCAAGCTATCTTAAAATCACAATGTTTTTAGACACACAAAACGGTGGATCGTATCGTGATACTGGCTGTGGCTTATTACTAGCAGTAATCTTGTGTAATGGGTTCTATACTTTATTCAGAACTAATAAGCAACGTAATAAAATATGTCATTGTCCTTGGCAGGTTACCGAAGATTTAATCAGTTTGGGGACATTCTTTGGACACACGTAGGTCATTTAGATGACATAATGTGTACTTCACTCATTACGGTTACATACGTTTTGCATTTTTGGTGCAACACGACAGTATTTGTTTACAACGTAGGTCATATGGCTTCTTGCTGTTAGCGAATATTTTCTTCTAGAATACATTTTTGAACATCAGTTCACATTGCATTTTCCAGAGCCTCGATCACTTTGCTTTTTGCATATTAACATATAATTGCTGCGACAATACTTTTGTGTTACACACTACACTTCGCATTCTGAAATATTCTTTTACGTGCGCAATAAACAAGTTGCTATTTCGACTGGCTGTGCTTTCTGCAATTAAACTTCCTTGTCTTTATCAGCTCATGAAAGTGCGCTCTCATATATGAATCATCTACAATAATGGACAAAAATAACTGCCAACAAATGTGTTTCAGCTCTGCCTCATAGAATAGGATTTATCAAAAATCGACCGAAAAATGTATGCCTTGGTACTTAGCCAATTTATACCGAAAGTATTTACGCAGGCGTAACTGCTGTTTCATTCTCGACATCTTTATGGGAGCGGTAGCGTGTGTTCAAAGTCAATTCTTCTGTACCCTCTACGTCCACTATATCTGCCTTAGTGTGCATCGTAGAATGTTTTCTTCTAGGAAAGCCGTGTTCTTCTCATAAGCTTCTGATATATCAGCCCATTCCAGCAGATGAAATGTGTAATCGCAAAGTGTCGCTCGCGTAGTGTTGTAAGGCCCACATAGTGTTGTATGGCAACAAGGCTTGCGTACTGTTGCAAGACCCAAAAAGCCAATTTCGAAAATCTTACAGTACGCTAGCCATCTGAAAACAGTGGCAGGCATTACGTTTGGTTTAGGCTGTGGGGCACAGACGAAATATTGCTGACGTGGTGAATGAAACATTAACCCCGTCCATTCCATAACGCCAGCGCAACCTCTTCAACCACCCGGCCTTTAAATATTTATCTGAAATTTGAGCACATTTTTATTGCCTCGTCGTCGGGGGCAGTGCACTTTGTATACGAGCGCTTTATAACGCTAACATTACGTCCAAAATGTAGACCTGGCGCCTGAAGGAGTCTAGACTTCAGGCCAGTCTACACCCCAGTCTACAGCTAGCTAGGGCAAGACCTCAAATAAGGAAACGCAAAGCTTACAGAGCACTCTGGAAGCCCGCAGCACTGTACAAACATGGCGTCTTAAAAAGCGAAAAAGTTACTAGTGTTTTCACTCCAGAAAATTTCCCTGTACTAGTTTTAAAAGAAGGCGCTTCTGTTCGCAAGCAGTTTGCTTGAAGCGGCATCACCAAGCCTCGTGTAGTTCATCAGCCTGGCATCAAGCCCCCGGTGCACATCAGTCAAAAAAATTTCTGAGGGCACTTAAGTCTCCTTAGGTGCAGGAATGCGAGAGTATGGAACTTTCTAGAACGCGTTTTTTTTCCACGGCGCCAGTACCTGTTGTATTTTCGGTATTAATTATTTGAGTTTTATTTTGTATCTTAGTATATGCATTTTGTTTTATCTATTTATTAATTTTATTATTCTATTTCTCTATATTTATTTTGTCTTTTTTATTTCTTATTTTATCTATTTTGGTTTTGATGATGTCATTTAACTGACAGGTGATGCGGACACTTCCTGCGAACGGGCACTTCCGGCGGATTCATGAGTCAAGTAAGGCCTTCGCCTTAATACTACCGCTGTGGCATGGGACGAAAGGCGTTGTTTGCACTTGAAGATGCAAGCAGCCCCGAAGCATCAACTTCCTTTGCAAATACCGCTAACTATTCCACGCGGAAGGTGAAGTCAAGCTGTCCGGAAAATAAAGGAAAAACTTAAAAGCGTTTTCGTCATTGCCTAAATTCTATTCACAGGCTGCAAACCGTGTATAAACCCAAATTGTTTTTAATCAGGAAGCAATTTGCTCGGATTTTTAAAAAGGAGTATACCTCAAAACTTTTCTTCGTATGAGGACAAAGACTGCTTAGATAGGGGCCCTTGACGACTGGCTAACAGTGGACTGCAGGCCTGTTTGGTGTGTTATTACTCCTATGACGACGATTATGAAGATGATAAATGCCATTTACTACACTATTAAGCAATTGAGCCAGAAAATGCAGACTAATTGTTCTAAATGCAGAAAACCCTTAAGGTGCTGCCGTTATCAGTTGTGTCAAGTTATACACAAATAACCACTTACCTTGCCCTGTTTTCAAGCAGAGCCCTTCTTTTCGGCAAACTAACGCTTAGAATACCGAATATCGCCAATTGTACGATAGCTTCGCTCGAGTTCAAGCATTTTACCTGCTATGGTCCTAAACGAATGATTTTTAAGCGTGCTAATAAAGCCTTCTTAACAATACATTCGTTTTTTCAGCGGCGTCTGAGCAAATTTTCACTCCCAAACCCTTGATATCAGTGGCTGCAGCACTGAGTGGTGACAGTATTTGCTGCGCGCTCAAGCAGAAAAGGAAAATTGGTTTGCAAAGCTGAAGTCATCGCTACATTTATTGGAAATCCTGCATGCGCTCAAGCTACGAACACATGTATTGCTTTCAAAGCGGGCAATGCACTTCTCGTGGTGTTTCAACATAATACGGTGAGAAGCTCGTTTCGCTACTCATGCAAGGCTTACATGTCCAATTTAGACACTCTAGCGTTTTCACGGAATCTGCAGAGCACTATGTTGAAATCGAGTGCACAGGATCTGTCGGGGGGATGATCTGAACCGAATATAGAGGAAGCCTTCTTAGGCTGCAGAATTTGGCAAGGTTTCACTGCCTCGAACTTTTCAGCCTTAGCCATGAAAACATTTTTAAATAAACATTTACGTGCATTTGACGCAGACGTCAGGAGAATTTTTAGTGCTTCTGAAGTTTCAGGTAGACTATTTGGCTTCCTCTTTTAAACGGTTTGTAAATAGATAGAGTTGCCGTAAACCAGGAAAGCTGACATAATAAACTAGTTGGTCGATTCCAAATGCGAAAATGTAAGCACCACACACTGATGCCTATCCTGATGCAAACTAAGATGAAGAAAGCAATATGCGGCCGCCTAACAGTGTGTACTGACATAGTAAGGAAGCCAACATTCATAGAAACCATGCAAAACATTCGGAAATGTTTTTTATATGTAGTGGTTATAAAAGAGAATTAGTGAAATCACTTTAGAGATCAAAATTGATCAATAATAAAGTAGAGCAAACACAACCACATGCCGCGGATGGAATTCCAACCCACGACCTCCGAATTTCGCGTACGGTACTCTACTAACTCATCTACGCAGAAGGCTGTCCGATGTTTTTCATGCTGCGGTGTATATGTCGTGTAGAGCTTCACCTCGAAAGTGTTCACTAGTTGCACCCTCGTCTAAAGCAACTGGCGTAGTACCTTCTGTGTTGCCGCGAATTTTATATGGAACGTGACCGCATGGTGAGGACTGAAGCTGAGCAGAACGCTGTTATGCTACCTATAGCATCAAGACTGCCGCCACCGGTGACGTTGTTATGCTGTAAAGCAGGCAAGTTTAGATAAATGAGGGTCTCGTTATGACACATAATTAGGGAAACGAGGAGCAGTCAAAAGCAACGAACGGAAAGTGAAATGCTTTTTTTGTTGTCTTTGTGAGAGAAATTAGTGTTTGATCACTTCTTAACTGAAAATAGTGATGACAAAGTTGAAGAAGAAAAAGAAACAACAGTCGGATGGTGAGATCCGACCCCACGATCTTCTACTTTCTAATCAAAAGTATTGAGCTAGAACAGCTTGCCCACCTCATTTTTCTTCTGTTTCCATCCAAAGAAAAGATTCCCTTATGCTTTCCTTGGTTTCCACGATGAACGAACCTCTCATTTTTCTATAGCTGTCTGCTAAAGTGTTCACCGACATGATTGCTCGGGCTGACATATTTGCTGAGCCTGGAAACTTTTCAGGTGGGTGACACTTCCCTTTCCCTCCACAAAAAACGCTAAGTGCATCTAGGAGGGCGCAGGAATTACAAAACAGCCCACCCATTGCTTCCAGTAGGAAGAAAGTGGCTTAAAACTTTGCATATTGCTCAGCGCTACATGTTTCCTCGTGATTGCTGATTGCGCATTTGCAAGGAGCTGTGCGAAAAGGAAATTATTGAACATGCGAATGCATCATCAACTGTACGGGGCAGCATTAACATTACTTTCGTGCTTTTGGCGTTGTGGTCTTGGCTGCAATGAGCAAATCGAATTTGGATGTCACAAAGTTCTAGCTGCGTTCCTTTCTAAACTTCTGACAGTGAAAGCGCACAAAAATACAAGGACGACATGCGGCAAACTTTCAATGGGGCATAAAGGAAGATGCCTAAATGAGAGGTTAGGTGAGCATAATTACAACGTGGAAAACAAAAGAGGGGGGCACATGTGTATCCATTATCTCAAGTGCAAGGGCAAAACCACGAGAGTCAAGGAAGGCTGTCCTCCAGTTTTTCACAGATGTAAAATACTTTTCAAAAGCAAATGTCAGATAACGTGAGAAAACCAAAAGGCTTTAGATATAGGAAGACCGGGGGATGGTTCTGTAAGCGATTCATCAATTTTGCTGTCCTTAAAAGAGATGTCATATCTTACATCGGGCACGTGGGTTGCCCGATAAAATGTGCCTGTCATCATTCGTTGGTAATGGTCTTGTAAGCATGCGCAGGGGATTACCAAGAGTTTTTAAGTGTTTTTCGGGCGTCTTAACGTTTTTAGGGAGGCAAAAGGCTAAGGCGCCAGTGTGCTGTGTGATGTCAGTGCACGTTAAAGATCTTCCAGGTGCAGGTGGTCGAAATTATTCCGGAGCCCTCCACTACGGTACCTCTTTCTTCCTTCCTTCTTTCACTCCCTGCTTTATCCCTTCTCTTACAGCGCGGTTCAGGTGTCCAACGATATATGAGACAGATACTGTGCCATTTCCTTCCCCCAAAGCCAATATTATTACTATTATTATTATGAAATAATATCAGTTGCAAGTGAGCGCTTAGTATGTCTATCTTATTCTGTCCTTGTCTTTTTGAGCGCTTTCGCTGTCAGAATGGAAGACCAACTCGCCCACTCTGTGCCATTATTCCTTCTAAAATGTAATAATAATAATAATAATAATAATAATAATAATTGGTTTTGGGGGGAAAGGAAATGGCGCAGTATCTGTCTCATATATCGTTGGACACCTGAACCGCGCCGTAAGGGAAGGGTAAAGGAGGGAGTGAAAGAAGAAAGGAAGAGAGAGGTGCCGTAGTGGAGGGCTCCGGAATAATTTCGACCACCTGGGGATCTTTAACGTGCACTGACATCGCACAGCACACGGGCGCCTTAGCGTTTTTCCTCCATAAAAACGCAGCCGCCGCGGTCGGGTTCGAACCCGGGTTCTAAAATGTAGAAAAAAACACAAAATCATTGCGCAAGTCATGCCTGAGATGCCCGCTTTAAGGTGAGTTGAGACGAGCGAGCCGACTCGCGGGCGATCTTCACGGACCGCCTATCCTCCACGTGACTCAAAGGCGACTCTTTTCAGCGACCGTGAGCGTCCAGTGCCGATACCCGGTTGGGTGCACCATGCCTAAGTCGCTCAGAGGAGTGATGTTCGTGTAACGTGGAGGGTGGTCCGAGCGGAAAGTCCGCGACCCGGTTAAACATCCTGTGTGAACATCGTGTTCGTGAAGAATCGAATGGACATGAGTGCAAAAACAAAAACATAATATGTATTTGCAGACTTCACTGGAAAGCACTGTTGGTGCCTTAAGTGGGAAAGCGGTTAAAAAACAAGACTCACAGCATTCATCGAAAAATTGAAGGGGACACTTCGGCGGCACTTTGAGGGTCTGGCGCGATAGCGCATTAAGTTAATTTCTATGCATGCAGAAGGTCATTTCATACATTACATTCGCCACCGCGGTGGCTCCGCGGTTATGGCGCTTGGCTGCGGACCCCAAAGACGCGGTGTCCATCCCGGGCCGCGGCGGTCAAATTTCGATGGAGGCGAAATTCTAGAGGCCCGTACACTGTGCGATGGCAGTGCACGTTAAAGAGCCCCATGTGGCTGAAATTTCCGAAGCTTGAGTCTTTTTGGGACGTTAAACACCCATAAACCATAACCCGACTTTATATTCACATGCCCCTGGGAGTCATCATATCACTTCTTGCGCAATGGTGCAGCGGTTACGCGATGCGTCCCTGCTCCGCGATGGCAGGTGCTGCCACCGGCAGGACTTGTGCGACCCATACATGGTGCTCTACCCGAGCTACCAATCATTAATTTTGAGTGCCACCTGCCACAGTGGGCATTTTGCTGCCTCTTAGATGGACCGGTTTTAATGACTCCGCAACGTCATGTGACATAAGTGGCCCACCAGCCTCCTAGGTTGCTCTCTCGAGACCACCTGCCAGACCCATGCCCCTAGGTTTTCGTTCATAACGACGACGCCGAAAACGCCTGCACTGGGATTTCTAGAGAACGAAGCCTTTAACGCCAACGCTTTTATAAGCCATCACACAAAATGAGGGTTCTTTGATGCCTTGATACTCCTTATATTCAAATGAAGCACTGTGAAAATCTGTAAAAGTATGATTTGTTTCTAGACAAAAGCCGAGATGTCAGCTAAACAGTTTACTGTAGCAACGACTGTTATATTTATTTTGTAGGGTTAGTTTTACAGCGGCTCGAAATCGATCTCAATAGCCACATTATGAGCTCTGTTGGTGTGCAGTAAAGCATATCGAAAAAGTTTCTAGGCTTAGATTTTTCATTTTAGTAAGAAATTTGCCAAGTCCGTAGTCATACCTAAGGCCTCCGCAATTCTTGAGAAGCTAAATCCCGCCTCCATGCCAACACCGGTTCTTACCGTCCTCAATAGACCCTACCACTAGCAACATCTGCCCTTCCGGCATGTTCAGTCGCTCAGCCACTCTCGCGAGCTTAAGAATACGCGTGTGTGTATCCGGCATAAAACAGTGGGTACACTTCCATCTTTGAACATCAGTAACCGCCTGCCCATCCCCCGAGGCAACCGCTATTCTTACCAGTCTCAGGCAGTTTCCGTTTCTTGAAGCCCCGCCGTCTTGCTTCTGCGCAAAGAAGAACGGCTGGAATATTGCCCTTTACATGCCGCACTTGGCGAACAAGATGCGATACAATGCCATGTTTTCGAGCTGTCTCGCGGCTACAATTACAACATTGTCAGACAGCAAGTGATGCGAGTGTCTTTCGTTTTCTTTTCTACTGAAGACTGCGCGTTCTTACCTCCTCCAACTGCACCGAAACCAGCCACAACTGCTGCGACGCCGGGCAGAAAAAACTTGCTAGTGAAAACAGCAGCGTACGGCACACACCACTGCGATGGCTGCTGTCTTCCTGCCGCCGCACAAAAAGTTTCCAAGAGCACAGTCGCGCGTGCAAACAAAGCCAGGACCGCCGGGAAGTTGAAGAGTTAAGAATAACAAGGAAAGCATATTGCAACGTCGATTGAGCCCCGGAGGCACCTGAGAACGCGTCAAGATGGGCTCGTAATCGATCCGTGCAGTTTTCCCAGCAGTGTAGAGGGCAACTTTAGTGTGCTTTTATTTCCGTTGCCTCCCTTAACTCTATAGAGTAAGAACACTTTTCCGTTTCTTCGTTTTTGTAACCCCACTGATGTACCTTGCCGCTCTTTTAATAACAACCAATATGAGAATGCACCGATCGGTGCACGTCAATTGGCTTCTCAGAAATATTCTTTTAGTCTTCTTGTTTTGGCGCGAAGTTCTCCAGGATGTGCGACGACGCCAAAAGAGGTTGTAGGTACTGTGTGATGGAGGAAAGACATTTAAAACTGCATTCACATTAAGAAGACTGTCTCCACAGTCGCAGTGCCGCGTTCGATGCTATCTCCGTTTCCAGAAAAGCATAGTGGTAGCTTGGATTCTGCATTTTTCCATTCTCGTTCAACTATTCCCATCGAGGCGCATGAGATGAGATGTGCTCCGCACAAGAAGAAGCAAAATGCAGCCATCTATATACGGTACAACTGAGCTACGCAATCTTCAACATTATTTAGTAACAACGATACAGTGCTTCCACCAATATTAAGAGAAGGCATGTTAAAAGAGAAAACTAAAAGCGCATCCCGAAGGCGGTGGTGCGACTACCTTCCGTGTCGCGGTTATCTCAAGACTAAATATCATAAGCTTCCATCCGCGTCATCTTACTCTCTAAACGTTTCTGCAATAGCATTTTTGAGAAATGCAAACACAAAGTTCTCTTTCAGGCTAAGCTGAAAAAATATTTACATTCTATTTCAACGCATCTTTAACCAGTTTTCACTTGCTCGGGCCCCATTGGGCCATTGCGGTCATCGAACTCGCCTGAGACTGCTGAACACATATATAACTAGCAACTGTGATTTTTTATTCATGTTCCTTTCATAAATATTTGGATCAGAACACAGCTAAAAAACCTACTGTCACCGATGATAATTCTTTCAGAGGTGAAATAAGCACAATTTTAGACAGCGGCGTAGAAGTTTCGCGTTCTCTGACAAGCTAGTTTACCAAGAATGTGTGAAAGTTTTTCACACCGAAAATATTGTTACAAGCCTATAAAAAAGATTTGAGGTGTTTGATTTATGTCATTTGGTTTAAAAGTCATACTGATAATGGGAAATGTTTTGTTTGCTTCATAAAATTCTCAGTAAGCACATATGTCATTAGCAAATAAAATGTTTTGTGATGCGTTTAATAGTGCATAAGCATTTAAGGATACCATGCGCCAAGATCAGGTACAAAATAATGTTAGGTAGGATAAATTTGCCTGCTACAGTTTGGATTTAAATTTCTTTATAACCTCTTCTTGTATACCACTCTCTTTACTGTAAACTCTCAATGTTTCGCGCTAAACCTAACATATGAGCACTGCTCACCGCATCAGCTAATCTCCTCAAAACTGGTGTTTTTATTCTCTACTGAAAAGAAGCAGGAAAAGTAGCGGACAGCGTCTACCTACTGATAAATTGAGAAAAAAATGGAATCCAAAAAGTATTGCTTTCAGGCCCTTATTTTCCTAAACAGCATAAAAAGATTATTTTAGTTTAAAGGACTGTAAGCGCAAACGCTTTTTTCTGATTGGCTGAAAATATACAGGTCTAATCATTCAGGCGTGCTTGTTATACTCCTGCAATAATCTGACTTGGTCGACTCGCTAGGTGTGCGATAGTCCAACAGCACTTTTGTAATCATTAAGGAAGCCCACCTTTACCTTTGGTGTCGCAACTTCCAGCACCTTGATAGGCTTCCAAGTGTTCGAACGTAAAGAGAGAATGGAGATTAGGCTGCTGGCATCCATCACTGTCTGTATCTCTTTGTGATGCCGTCTAGAATGTCTAGCACTGTTAAGCATTGGAGCTTGCAACACCCTTTGTTGCTTCCTATTTGACTTAATACGTTTATTTGCCCCTGATTTGCACTAACATGATTTCTTGTGCAATCTTCGAGATAGCATTTTTTGAAAAGGGTGTCATTTCTTCAATAAAGGCAAAACCTAGAGGCTTATTATATGAGATTGCGAAAATATCCATGCTTTACTGGTGTAACATGCACTTTGCGCAGTGCGAGGCATGAGGTCCGGAAGTTTTTCGAGGATAGGTACAGTTTTTGCGCGTCTCGAAGATAATTGGCCACGAGAATGTGCTCATTAAACAAGCGGTGCCGTTCACTGAACAATTACTCGGCTCAAACACGATAAAACAATTGTAGTGCCCAAATGCAGAGCGACGGCATACAAGCTGTCGTTCTTCCCAAGAACGATAGCCGATTGGAATGCGTTACCTCGCAAAGTGGTCACCTTATCTTCAACCGAAACATTTTTGTCTGCAATCAACCCCAGCTGGTCAAGTTAGGGTGTTTGCTTCGATTCTGGAGTGTTGCCCTTGTCGCGCTTTGTGTTTAGTTTTATTGTAGAGTTTTTGTTACTCGTCGATTATTTGAGTTGTTCACAGAAATTTGCTGCCCGCCTGCAGGCCCTTTTTTTCCTTTTTTTCGTTGTTGACAAAGCACCGTGAAATTGAATCCCCACTCCTGCCTTGGCCACCTAAAGGTGGCTGGCAGTATTGAATAAATAGGTAAATAAAGAATTAATTCTTTCGTTTTTTCGGGGAAAAACGCCCCGTGTGCTACAATTGGCGCGTGTCACCAAATGACTCACGGTTTTTCTGGTAACAGTTCTGTGCAAAAAGTGCAAGCGGCTGGTGCCGTGCGGCGGACCCGTAGTAGAACATCCAGTACGTGGAGGTCATGACCTGGCGCTGGCGACTGGAGCATGCAGACCATGAATTATTTTAATCTGCCGACGTCAAGATGAAGTTATCCGCCGACGGATAACGGCTGTAGCGGAGGAACACATTTGCGTCGAGAACTCCAGGGAGCGACACGAATCCGGAGCTCCTGAGTTAAGTGACGGGTGCCCCAGGTAATCATCGATGGTGGGGCAAGGAATAAGCGCAAGATACGAAAAAAACAACTGAAAAAGAGGCCGGATGTTTCAAGGTCTTAAGCATGTAGACGTGCGAGAGGAATGGCATAAGAGCTGACGGTGACCGCCTTCAGGTAATCGTTAGTGGGGGTTACATACGGCAAGTGCAACCCTCTCAATAAGACGAGTATTCGGCGCATCTTGTCCTTTAAGTGGCGATTAACATGGCTAAGCACATCGCTGACTTTGACGTTACTCGCGAGCAGAAGGAACCAGGGTGGTCTACTCAGCTCGTGAAACTCCGTTGAGCCATTTAGCTCTGGGAGGTCAGGGCTGGGTAGGATGGAGGTCTAGAAAGAAAAGACTCGCCTTGGCCAGTAGTCTTTAATGCCTGCGTACAGCAGTGCACATTTTTCCATGCGACAGAAGTGCGCTACAGCAACAACGTTAGCAGCGCTGCACAGGATAGGAATCAAATGTATAATGCTTTCAAGATGAAAGGCGTGTCCTCAGTCATATTAATACGCGCGTTCTTATTTTCGCATGCAAAAGAGTACAACGACCGTTCTAAGCAAATCAGAAATAATGCGCACTTAATATCACCAATATCACTAGACAGTGCAGGCAGTTGCTGCAAACGAGAATCAGCAAGAACGTTGTGTTGGAGTGCTTGTTCAGTTTTTTTTCTTGGTGAATTTAGGTAATTTTGCTCCGCAACCTGCCTTATTCTTTTGGGGATTGTGCAACGCGTGCGTTTTCGTGCGCGATTGCGCCACGCTGAGCAGCATGAAGTTTTATTTGGATTACGTCATAAATACGGGGTAATGAAAGAAAATGCCTGTTTCCACAACCACCCACCATGCATGTGTGCTTGAAGTAATGCCCAAATTATCCCATTTAGTGTCGCATGTCGACGTACGTCCTACCCAAAACATACACAAAAAAACGACATGTTTCATCTTTCTCAACTTCAATATTTTTTTTTTTGTTAAAGAGGCACTCGTGCTTCTCTGTACGCCCCTGCTGATCCAAAGCAATCATTTTCCTCCTACGTTTCTCTCCTTTAGAGCAGTTGCATCCCTTGTGACTCAACGGCAGTCTTCTCGAAGACGGAAACTGCCGCCAACACATAAGTTTAGTAATCGGGTTACGTGCATGCTTTGTTGGTACTTTATTTCAGTTCCTTGCAACTGCTCTGTTTCTCTCCTGATAATCAGCGACCAGAGTTTAAAAACGCGGCTAATTAAGGCGCACTCAAGCAGCGTGTAATGCCGTCCACTTTAGCGGCGTCGGCTGGCAATGTCATTTACGAAATGAAGCCCATTTGTGTGAGGTTTGCACGTTAATTTTGTAATAAAATATCTGATCATCAAACATAATGTAGCATGCTATAAAAATTGAACAGAGATAGGGTGCATATCATGTTCAAAATTACGTTCAGTCACATCTTTACCAGCTTTTTTTTTAATTCACCTTAAACTATAAGCTTTAGATCGAAGGCTCAAAACATCGAAGCTATTATCTATGACCGTTCAGCTTTTGTAATGCTTCAATGGCTTCGTTATTGTCAATATAGACTTTCGCGCAAGCCTCTTTCAGTTGCCAAAATGCAGATGGTTTAAAAGACCATACGCTTGATGCGCAAGTTCAACCGCCGGCCCGTGCCCTCGTGCAGAGCAATGTTATTGCTCTTTTGTTTAACAGCACTCCAGACGTAAATTTTGTTAAGAAAATCACCGTGTATATTACAAAGTACTTGGCCTAGATTTAACCTTTCCCATTTATAGTGCGTCCAGAGAATTAGAGGCAAGTGGACTCCGCGTGCGATATGTATAAATTTATTGCAGTAGGCTAGTAGTGGCAGGAAACTTTATCAGAAGCTCATAGAGCATCATTTAATAAAATTAGATTAGTCAAAATCCTCGAGTGACGTCGGGTAAATAGTCAGAAAAGCATTGCAGAAGAGGCCTTTTTTATTTTTTCCGCTTCCCGGCGATATCTCCACTGGACAATTCTCCACACACTTGGTTTAAATGTTCATTGCAATTTTTCCACCATGCCTCCAGCTTGCAGGCTTAACCTTTTTTTGTTTCTTAAGGACAGCTGTGTATTTCATATTCATGTTACGTGATATTTCAGATGGTGTCGAACTCGTTCTTGAGCGCCTGCGTTTAATTTTTTGGGGGTTGTGGAGCTCTATTTATAAATATATTTTTGTGCGCGTGCGTTACAGTGCATTCAAGAACTGAGTAATGATATAAACAACAAACAGTGACCTTTTTGTCCTGGGATTGTAATTTTGAAGTCTAGCCTTTCAAGTGAAAAACGCTTAGTGAACATATTGTTGAAATTATAATGTTCACAGGAAAACAATTATTGTCTTCGTGCAAATGTGTGAAACGAACAAACTAGATTTTCTTTCATGAATAGTCACCTACCTAATGTATTAGATATACAGATCAATAAGCTCAGCACACATTGTGTAATTCTGCGGCTCACATAATTTCAATACAATTTCTTGCATGTTTAGCATACACTATTACAAAGATTTTCACTAAAGGTTGCTCACTACCACAAAAACTAGAGAACCATTCCTAATGGCTTTGTTAAATTTGTCAAAAAAATCTTGCCGTCGGTAAGCGTACTTAACAAACAAGAAGCATGCGGTGATAAAAATCGCACTACAAGAGACTGAATTCCGTGATTCCCAATTCTTATAAACACCATTTTCATCCTCGCTAGAAAAGAAAATGCATGATTTATGCAAAAGGCTGAAATATCATTCATTTTAACAATGGCAGCAATGTTCACCGTTCTGAACAAGCACTCTGTTGCAATATTTCGCGAGAAAGAAAAAAATAACATCTGCGTTCACAGCCACACTAGGCGCTCATATCTGCGTACGCGGAAGCATGTTCGACATCAAATGATCGTTCTTCGCTATCAATGCATTAAAAATTATCGCCCTGCGAACCTTCGTCATGAAGCCTTTTCGAACTTGTCGCAATTTTTCCACGCTAACAGCAGCGAGAACGTCCAATATCCACGCGGTGAAAGATGACGCTGAAAAATCTTGTTAGGCCTAACGCTCTTTCCGCAGTGAGAACTTCCAGCGCCAAGATGCATAACAGCCACCTAGCGACAAGAATTGTGAGTGGATGGCTTCGCGCACGTTTTTGGTGTTGTAGCTGTTGTGAATTTGACGAGAAATGAGGGTATTGAAATGTGGAACGTAGGGCGCGTTTTGTGGCTGTGATGCCATGTGTTTATAGTTTTCACCACGCTAGACCGGATCATTTTCTAATATTTCATACACGAGCAGCAAAAAAGCTAGTTAAAATAAAGAAAGTACGTTACGTGATTGTGCTGCTAAGTACGTATGCATGTCACAACTAAAAAAAATGAAATTATTCAGAAATAACTCTGTTAGATATTGATACACACTTCAGATATCTCAATGGAAAGGTGCCCCTCTTGGAGACAGCGAAGGTATCGGAGCAATTTTTTATGTTCTGCACGGTGCAAAAGATCATAATTCCTACTGTTTTGCACCCAAAAGAAAACATAAAACATTATTTGGAAGCCTTTTTGAGTTTCTACTGAAAACGAACTTGAGTTTCTACTGAAACAGCCTAGACAAACGTCCCAATTCCAGGTCGCTCATGCATCACATGGCCTCACCCAACTTTTTTCAACTTGGGGCCAGTCAGCGCTGAAGGCCCTGCAATATCTGATCACAAAGCCACTCTTGAACGTTTTTTTAATCAACAGTCAAGATTACTTCTCGTTTTCGCGGAACTCGATCACAGTCCGACATATATTACAGACTATCGCTATTTGCTCACGCTGAGATGCGGTTTGGAAACTGGCTCGTTGAAAAAATAAAAATACCCACACAAAGAAGCTTTCTTGTTCTCTCTAGCTAGGTTCCTGGTTCGCCGATATCACCTTGAGGCTCTTTAAGTCACGTCTTTTTAGGGCTCGTGATAAGAACTACGTAATTTTGCTTTTGCCAGATTGAATATGCTACTGTAGGCTCTACGGCGTGCCTTATGTGCCTTGAATTTGTTAAAAATATTCTTCAGGCACACCCTAAATCGGTAGCCTAGTGGTGCTATATAAAGCAAGAAAAAAAGAAGGTGATAACCTGACGTCACGCACGAACTGACTCCTTTCAAAGCGACCCCGATAAACGTCCCTATGAATGTATTAACGTATCAACCGTGCTGAATAATGCGCGAGGCATTGACACCATACCATATAATACACAGTAAAAGCGACAAGAGTCAATTATTATGGACCATGACTAAATAATCATTCTATTAGCAGGTGCCGATCATTGCGCAAGAATGCTTCCTAAGGATGGTTTATGAAATATTTAGATTTTTTCTACGTACTTGATGCCCCTCTCTCTGTTTCTGTCTGACTGACGCTGCTCGGCCTCTGTAACATTGAGCGCGTTCCGCACACTGGATAGGCAACGCGCGCACCCTGCCAGGTCTGGTTAAGTTAATGGTTGACCGGGAGAGTTTGGTCACCCAGTGGACGCTCCGGCCAATTGCTGCAATGCCGCTTTTCTGCCACAACGTTTTCAGCACTAACTCTTGCAGCACACATCTCTCACCACCACCACGTACCTCAAGGCGCGATTGAGGTATCCGCTGCCCCAGGGTACCAGTTATCACCTTCCTTTCCTCAAAATCATCGCATTCTAGAACACTGTCAACGCCAACGCGAATGAACACAAAGAACGCCGACAGTCTGTAGCTTCAGTGCCGCGTTTCTACCACAACATTGTGAATTCCAACGCATGCAGCGCACGTCTGTCACTACTGCCACGTACTTAAGGCACGACTGAGGTGTCTACGTCTTAATCTCAATCTCCCAACAAAGAGAAACGATTCGGTCTCACCACGACTATACTGCTTCGTCATCTCAGGAAACAGCTTTCGCTTTATATATCCTGGCTTAGCTGAGTTAAGCCTGTGCCAGTTTTTTTCGTTTCTAAGCTCTAACTCGACAGCTTGATTTAAGTGCGTTTCTCAGAAACTTGCTTGGGATACAGTTTGGTTGATAATATTTATTCTCTTGAGCAGTTATCAGCGTCTATCTCAAGGCCAGTGTTTTCCTAAAAAAGGGTAGCTGAGCTTTCCATTCAATACAAGTCAGTTTGGCACGTCCACTGCACAAACGTTTGGCGAGGGCGACAGAAATGCGACACCCGAACTCAGCAAGCACGACAACAGCGCTGCAGGCCACATTCTATTGAGTTAGGCGGAATTATATTGGGTATATCGATCTGCTGAAATGTCACTGGGCAAGTGGTTATCGGCGTTAGTCAGCAGCTGACATGTTCAATACGATAACGCATTTCGGAGATAACTTGATGAGATTGAACCTGCCGGCGGTTACCATGCTGCTCTTGGCTGCAATGTGCCGCAGGGAATAATACGCCTCGCCAACTCAGCGGATGCGACGAAATGCTATAGCAGTGCGAGAACCGTAGTAGCACGCGAGGCAATATGCAGAGCGCGTAGACACAGAAAACTGACCATGGCATGATTACGTTTCAAGAAGCGTAAACATGCCTAAACGAAAAAGCCTTTGCGGCAGCGTCCTGAACAAGGTTTATCCAGCTTTTCGATTTAAGGGAACAGATACGTAAGCTAAGCCCTTTATTGTCATTTTATTTCCTCTTTCCAGTCTCTTGCCTTTTTTATTTGTAAAAGCAAAAGCACCGAAGTTTGGGCCAGTTGGTAATGATCCATCTTGAGAAAACGAAGCAGCACGAAAAAATGGGGACGAAAAAGACACACATACGACAGGACGAATGCTGCACTTCCAAGTGATTTTTATTGAGAATACCAAAGCTTAAGTACAGCGCTGTTATCGCCTCGTGGCAATCAACCGCAATGATTCAAAAACGCCATTTCAATATCAAGAAGAGACAAGGAAGCGGTGCTGACACACTGACCACCTGCTTTTCTGATGTGATATGCTTCAGTAATCTCTCTTTCCATCCGATCTCTTCCACGCCCAAGAATTTTAGCTTTCCGAAATATGGGTTTACACTTACAATCCCGGCAGTGAATAGCAAGATGGCCACTTTTCCCTTCTTTCACCAGATTATAATGCTCCCTAGCTGTCTCATTAAAACAGCGTCCCGTTTGACCAATGTACACTCTATTGCAAGTGAGCGGAATGCTGTACACTACCTTAGTAGTGCAACGGGTGAAAACAAGTTGGTGGTTTATAGTGCAAATCGGCCTTTTCTTACTAATCATCATTGGGCAAACTTTTGATAGCTTGCTTGGGGCGGAGAAGAGCACGTTAACACCGTATCTGTTTCCAACTTTCTTAAGATTATGAGAAACTCTGTGAAGATATGGAATTACTTGAGTTGGCAGCTTCTGGTCTTGCTTATCCGTCTTTTTGGTGCACTTTTTCTTTTGTAGCAGCGTCTCTGAAACAGCTGACAATAAATCTGGAGGAAAGCCGGACATGCGCAATCGCTCAGTTTGCATTTGGACACTTTCAAACATTTGATGAGGACATGACTTATTCAAAGCGGAATTGAGGCAATTCATGGCTATTGCTCTTTTGATTATTTTTGAATGAGCACTACTGTAAGGGAGGAGTGCCTTTTGTGACCTAGGATTGTACATCCAGCATATATGCCCTTCCAAGAAATGAATTTTCAGGTCAAGGAACTGTATACAGTTTCCACTAGGGAGTTCAAAGGTAAACTTTAAGCCTTTTGCAACCGTTTTGAACGATGCGAGAACATCAGCAACAGCTTCGTCAATAGATAAAACATGCGGCTTGTCCATTATCACCAAATAATCGTCAACATATCTAAAAATGCGTAGGTTAGGAAGTAAGCTATGCAAGCTTTTGTCAATGCAAAAAAGAAAAATGTCAGAAAGAACGGGAGCTACACACGACCCGATGCATATTCCTGCTTTTTGTGTGTAAAACCGGTTGTTAAAATTAATGGCAGTTGACTGTAGATAAACCTCTAAAAGGGCTAAGAAACGGTCGATGTTCACACCCGCCCTGTTTTGAAAAGGCACTTCTCCCGAGTCCTCAATTACGGATCTAACCGCCTTAAACAGTTCTGTGTGGGGTATGGAGTAATAAAGATCTTCTATGTCAATGGAGAACCCGAAGGTGGCTGGTGAAGTCATGCTGAGCCCTTGCTTCAGTTCCTCGGCTAACTTGTGAGAGCTTCTAACAAGGAATGGGTCTTCAATCGTCAATGTCGCCAGCTGCTTCTGGAGGTACTTTCCTATAGCTGACTGCCAGCTACCCTTTTCTGAAACTATAGCCCTAAACGGGAAATCGGGCTTGTGCGTTTTGCATGAGAAGAATGCTTCCATGGTGCAAATATCCGATTTCTTGACACTACTCGCAAGTGATTCCAGGTGAAGATCCTGTTCCACTCCCACGTGTAGGGTAGCCTACTGGGCATCACATAATAAACCTTCCTGCCTTTCTGCTCTCCTGTTTCTCTCTTTCTCTTGTTTCCAGTCTTCCTTTCACTGACTGGGAGGTTTTTCTCGTGTACCAAACTAATTCATCGAAAGAGCCTGCATCTGCGCTAAATGTTAGTTTTCTTTGTGCAAGCTGTTTTGTTTGCGTGGTGGAATATATTTTTATTGCCATCTGAAATATCTACTAAAATATAGTGCTTAATCTGCATAAACTTTTAAGGCGTGTCCTGCTATCATTAACAAATTACGGACCATCTTAGCATAGATGCAAAACTCGTCCAAAGATAAAGACGGACTGATACATGCATAGGATTAATGGGAACCACCTGAGGCGTTTTCATTACCTATTGAAGACAGCACACAGGCATACCTAATCTAACGACAAAATATTTTGTTTTGTGTACAAATATAACCATGCTAGATAAAGATTTTTCTCAACACAAATGCGCATAGTGTAAGATATTGAAAAAAGATTTTTTGTTCCGTATACGGTCAATGCAGAACTACTTTTTTAAAGGCTCAATTTAGCCCTGCGGGCTATGACCGGACGCAGTATGTATACCGAAAGTTGCAGTCAGTAATAT